>NW_015389852.1:24728-39691 GCF_001527695.2 Protobothrops mucrosquamatus
CCTGACCTAGGGTGAGTTTTAAATAGGGACAATTTTTAACGATTTTAAAGAGCCACAGCTACCAATATTTGGGTTTTAATTGGTTTTTAGTAGGGGAAATTTTTTTGTATGATGTTTTAATATGCTGTGAGCCGCCCTGAGTCCCATGGGGAGAAGGGCGGCATATAAATCCTGTTTATTATTATTATTATTATTATTAGGGCTCTAGAAAGGGTGCAGAGAAGAGCAACAGAGATGATCAGGTGACTGGAGGCTAAAACATATAAGGAACCGTTGCTGGAATTGGGTATGTCTAGTCCAGGGATAGGCAACCTTGGCTCTTTTATGACTCATGGACTTCAACTCGCAGAATTCCTGTGCCAGCCATGCTGAGGGGAAAGGGAGAGGTTTCCAAGCTGAGCCATGCTGGCTCAGGAATTCTGGGAGTTGAAGTCCACCAGCCATAAAAGAGCCAAAGTCTAATCTAATGAGGAGAAGGACGAGGGGTGACAGGATAGCAGTCTTCCAATATTTGAGGGGTTGCCCCAAAGAAGAGGGAGTCAAGCTATTCTCCAAAGCCCTAAAGGCAGGACAAGAAACAACCCTCCCTCCTTAATTTAGTGGCAAGCCTTCTTTTCCACGATCGTTATTACAGGGTTATTAGCATCGCTGTAATTATGAATAATATAATGAGCGTTCGGATGATGGGAACGGTATTATAAGGGCCCTCTGGGCCCTTCAAGATCACGTGAGGTGTTTATACCACTTTACAAGGCCTTGTTAAGGCCACACTTGAAATACGGCATCCATTTTTGGTCACCACAATGTAAAAAAGATGTTGAGACTCTAGAAAGAGTGCAGAGAAGAGCAACAAAGATGATCAGGGGACTGGAGGCTAAAACATATAAGGAATGGTGGAAGCCAACCAGACATTGGAATACGTGACCATGGGGGGGGGGGGAAAGGATGCTGCAACAGTCGTAAGTGTGAAAATCGGTCATAAGTCACTTTTTTCAGTGCCGTTGTAACTTCGAACAGTCACTAAATGAACTGTTGTAAGCCAAGGACGACCCTTTCTCCTTTTTATACAAATTCCAGATTGTATGCCTATCACAAAGCATTACTGGGAATGTGGCTTACCTGGAAATCATTGCCAAGGTGGTAATTCCCAACACCGTAGTTGTAAGTTAGCTCTGCGACAAAGTGGTCATCCTCCGGTCCATAGCCCACCATAGTTTTGCTCCATTTGCCATCGTAGGGACTAGAAACATATCCACTTTAGTTTGTTTACAGGGACAGCATCACCGCAAAACATCTCTACGGTTTCCCCTTCTCTTGGAACAAGCCTGGAGTCTACAGGTAGGCCTCAACTTATGACCGCGGTTGGGGACCAGAATTTCCACCGCTAAATAAGGCAGTTGTTGATTGAGTTGTGCCCCATTTTATGACCTTTTTTGCCATGGTTGTTAAGTGAATCGCTGGAGTTGATTCGTGAATCCTGCGGTCATTAAGCGGCAAGGATCCTTCGTGTGGAAAAACAGTCATAAGGGACTTTTCTCGGTGCTGTTGTAATTTTGAATGGTCACTAAACCAGCTGTTGTAAGTCGAGGACTCCCCGAAGAAGCAAGCTAAGGCAGGAGGTAAAATCACCGTACCTGCTGGAGGGCTGCAATTACAGGTCTTCCTCAACTCACGACCACAATCAAACCCAATCTTTCTGTTGCTAAGTGAGACATTTGTTAAGCGAATTTTGCCCCATTTCACGACCAATTTTTTGCCACTGTTGTTAAAGAGAATCCCCGCAGCTGTTAAGTGAGTCACACAGTTGTTAAGTGAATCCGGCTCCCCCCCCCCGTTGACCCTGCTTGTCAGGTCACAAAAGGGGAATCACGTGACCCCGGGATGCTGCGACCATCATAAATAGGAGTCAGTTGGCGAGCGTCTGAATTTTGATTATGTGATGCTGCAATGACCGTTAAGTGTGAAAAACTGTCATTAGGTGTGAAAAACGGTTCATAAGCCACTTTTTTCAGCGCTGTTGTAACTGTGGCCACTAAATAAACTAATGTTAAGTCGAGGATGGCCTGTAGAAGGCATCAAAAACTTTGCAGGAGACAGAACAGATAAATTCCCTGCACGTCCCTTGTTCTGAGACAGCACAGCCTGTCAACCCTCCAATCCAGTTTCTCTGATAAGAGTAGCCATGATTAAACCTACATACCCGTTGCATGCGGCCTTGCAACCTTCTTCAAATTCTTCATGTCTCAGGACCTGTGGGTTCAAACCCACGTCAAACTGGTCAGTATTCAAGTCACTTGTGCAGAGAGAGAGAGAGAGAGAGAGCCACAGGCAATGTCCCTTAAAATTGATTTATCTGCAAAATATATTTCTATACTTTTGAGGGCGAGTGCAGACAGTCCTTGAGTTATGACTGTAATGGACACTGTAATGGTTTTTTTGCAGCAGTTATTAAGTGAGCCTGGTGGTTGTAAACCCCCACATTTGTTAAGTAAATATTACAATCATAAAGGGGTTTACCATGGGCATGGTTTTGTCAAAAACTGGAAGTAACTGCTAATTTATTGGCAAAACCATCATAAAAACAGTCACGTAATTCAAGGACTATCAGCCCTCACAATCAGAAGGTTTTATTTAAAAATTGCAACCAAGTGGGCAGGACTCAAGATTATGAAAAAAATTAAAATGTATATTCCAATCCTCAAATGATGATGTAGTAGAATAGACTAGAGCTGGAAGGGGCCTTGGAGGTCTTCTAGTCCAGCCCCCTACTCAAGCAGGAGAAGTCCTATACCATTTCAGTATAGATAAGGCCAAAGGGCTACAGTCTTAACTGCATAGAAAATAATTTAAACGTAAATCTTTGAAGTTAAAATATTATAATTGGCGAAAGCAAAAGACGCTCCCCAAGGAAACTTGGGTGCAAGAAGTAGCCGTAGCACACTGGCCACTCTAGGGAACTATATCTCGGTGGTCTTCCGCCTCAGGGGGCTCACATCGATGACGTCATCTCTTAGCCTAAAAGTCCTCCGTTTTCTCGGGTCTCTGGTCGCCTCCCCTAAAGCTTACTTACGCGCATGCCCAGTAGCTCTCGGTAAAAACGGATGGTCTGAGCTCGGTCGCCGACTTTGAAGACAAAGTGTAACGCGCGTCTCGCCTTCATTTTCTTCTCTCGAAAGATCGGAAGCTAACACGGGTTCTGGGATTCCCGGCTATTTTATTTTGTCGCGGCGTGTCGCCGTGTGATGACGTCACAAGCACATGGTCGCAGCACGCGGACTAGGTCTTTCGCTGCGGAAAATCCTTACCGCAGCCAATGGGAGCTATTTCTAATCGGAAGTTCCTGTAGCCGCTCTATATCATTTCCTCTATGGCTGAAATGAACCATTTGTTTTACTGGAGACGGCTATCAGCCACCTTGACATCGAAATCTCGCGAGATTACCGCTAAGTCTCACATCTGTGACCATTTCCGCCCGTGAGCAAGATGGCAACCTTGTTCAAGCATGCATGGGCTCCCCTGCTCTTGACGCCGTGTCGGATTAACGTTGGGAGCCGCCGCGGCATTCGCGGCCTAAGAAGGAAACCCCTCCGCGTGCTGCCCTCGGTCGCGCAGGCGCAGGAGCAGCAACGGATCGTTCCCAGCAAAGTTAAGACCCCTTACATCCCAAAAGCGCCCAGAAAGGAACGCCAGCCGGAACCGGAACGTGAAGAGGCGGAGCTTCGTTACGAGCGGGCCGGACCCAATGAGAAGAGACTTAGGTAATGTCATTCGCGCAAAGCATCCTGGGTGCTGTAGTGCGAGCTTCTGGGGAAAGTAAGCAAAAAATGGAAGGCCCGAACCACAATTCCCAGCGGCCTTCGGGAGAAAGACAGGAGTCGCGGATTGTGACCTGCCGCAAAGCTTTCTGGGAATTGTAGTTTTGAGGAGAATCGAGGCGAAAAAAGCTATATTTTTCTTTTTTTGCTGAAAAATCCGATGGGGACATTCGTTTCCCCCCCGTTCCTTTCCTTCTTCCCCCACACCCGCTGTCGTAGCTGATGTGTTGGATTCCCAATTCCTGATTTCCATCAATGCCCATCACTCCCCAGCCAGCAGCACCAGTGATGGTGGACTACAATGTTGGAGCTGGAGTCCATTTGATCTAAAGGAAACCGTCAGAGAAAAGCCCTTTTTTCCCGTTACTCGGTTACATATTACCCTGTGAAATATTTTAGCTGTGATGTGCAGTTGGTGCATCATGATTTAAACATGTGACTACCCTATTCCACCCCTAAACAAATCAGGCCTAAATCAGAAAAGGAACTTAACAACTGTGTTGCTCTGCAATGATAATTTTGGAATCAACTGGGATAGTAAATCGAGAGAGGGAGAGAGAGAGAGAGAGAGATATGGATGGATAAATATGATAGATGAGATAAATAATGAAATAGGTAGGTAGAAAGATGGATAGAGAGATAGACAGAATAGACAGATAGATAGAGATCGATGGATGAATGATAGAAATAACTAGAGAGAGAGAGAGAGAGAGATAATGAGATCGGTAGATAGACAGATGGAGAGAGAGAGGGACTAGTCCAGTGGTGGCAAACCTATGGCACGCGTACCAGAGGCGGCACTCAGAGCCCTCTCTGTGGGCACACAGGCCATGCCCTGGAGATGGCAACCGTCCCTCTTCAACCAGCCGCCTGCTAACTCGCCGAGGTCCCACATGGCTGGATGCATCCCAGCACCCATGCGCTCGCTGGCCTCTGTGTGCAGAGGTTGATGGTGTCAGGCAGCCACTGCCCCTGCCACACCTTGCCCTTTGACAATGGCACCCCCGCCCTGCCTCGCCTTGCCTCATCCCGCAGGAAGAGCCTCCTGCCCACCGCCCCAACTGCCAGAGACCCCCTGGATCTCCCCCAACCCTGCCCGGCCCCCACAGGCGTCCCTCCCCATGAGCAACATCGAGGTGATCACGCCCACTTTGGCCATTCCCACCCAATCTGCCATGACCACCACAGCCACGCCCACCCAGTGGGGCATGCCCACCTGGCACCCGGCGATAAATAAGTGGTTTTGGGTTGCAATTTGGACATTTGGTCTCTAAAAGGTTCGCCATCACTGGACTAGATAGATAATGAAATAGATAGGGAATAGATAGAGATTGATCGATGGATGAATAATAAATAGAAATAGCTAGAGAGCTAGATTAGATAGAGAGACAGACAGACACAGACAGATAAAGTCAGTCAATCTTTTGGGTGATGCCATGTTCCTTTCTTATGCTCTTTTATTTTTTTAAATGACTTTCTTCTCCAGGGAGACTTTGACTGATCCCCTCTTTTCCCAACAGGAATTTGGTGACCCTGGCGAAGTCCAGGGCATTTCGCGAGAAGCACGGGAAAATTCTGCTGGAAGGCCGGAGGCTCATTTTGGATGCTCTGGAGGCGGGAGCCGTTCCGCAGACGATCTTCTTTAGCCTAATGGAGAATCTGAAGATGCTGCCGGCGGCCAAACTCAAACGGACCACCCTTGTCAAAGTGAAATACAACGAGATCAAGATGTGGTCGGACGTCATCACTCCACAGGGGTTGATCGGTAAGTTCCGGAAGAAACCGGAGGGCTACAGATCTAGTTGTTATTTATTTATGAAATGTTTATCCTGCCTTTATGACTTCATAAGTAACTTGAAGCAGGGAACACTAATACTAATCTAATAATCTTTCCTCCTCCTGTTTTCCCCAACACAACAATCCTGTGAGGTGGGTTGGGCTGAGACTGAGGGGCTGGCCCAAAGTCACCCAGCCAGCTTTCATGCCTAAGGCGGGACTAGAACTCACAGTCTCCCAGTGATTGGCCCAAAGTTACCCGGCTGGCTTTCCCACCTAAGACGGGACTAGAATTCACAGTCTCCTGGTGATTGGCCCAAAGTCACCCAGCCAGCTTTCATGCCTGAGGTAGGACTAGAACTCACAGTCTCCCAGTGATTGGCCCAAAGTCACCCAGCCAGCTTTCATGCCTAAGGCGGGACTAGAACTCACAGTCTCCCAGTGATTGGTCCAAAGTTACTCAGCTGGCTTTCTCGCCTAAGGCGGGACTAGAATTCACCGTCTCCTGGTGATTGGCCCAGAGTCACACAGCCGCCTTTCATGCATAAGGCAGGACTAGAACTCACAGTCTCCCAGTGATTGGCCCAAAGTCTTGCAACTGGCTTTGGTGCCTAAGGTGGAAACTAGAATTCAGTCTACCAGTGATTGGCCCATAGTCACCCAGCCAGCTTTCGTACCTAAAGTGGAACTAGAATTCACAGTCTCCTAGTGATTGACCCAAAGTCACCCAGCCGAATTTCGTGCCTAAAACGGGACTAGAACTCACAGTCACCCAGCGATTGGCCCAAAGTCACCCAACCAGTTTTTGTACCTAAGGCAGGACTAGAACTCACCTTCTCCTGGTTTCTAGCCCAGCGCCTTTAATCACTCCCACCAAGCTGACTCAGAGAGGGCTTTGTTCCGGCCTTAGCAGCCAAGTTGAGTAGGATCTCACGGGAACCGCCTCTGAGGACAGCATTTGGTGTTTTCTTGGTGTTTTTTTATTGTTGAGTAATCCTTCTGCTCTTTTTCCAAGCAGTGTGTATAAATCAATCTACAGCTGGCTGCTTTCCAGCCGTTCAAGCTTGGAGCAGCTCTGGGGAAAGTCTCATAAAAAAATTCTTGCAGATGCTTCGCACCTTCTCACGTCCCCCCTCCCCGTTGTGCCTTGGTGGCCAAGGTTGTGCACAGGGCCTCTGGCTCAGCGCTGCTCAGCCCCTTCAGATTTCCCGAACTGCGAGATTTTTGCGATGAAGCTTTGGTGGAGGGCGGGACCCCGCCCGGAGGCCGAAGAAGCAGTTTGTGGCTTTTCAAGAGAGGATGTGTCCTGGTTTAGCCCTTGTTTTGGGGTTGCAAAGACGTTTCTGAACTGTTGAGGGTGAAAGAGAGAAGGAAGAAAGAAGAGAGAGAGAAAGAAAAGGAGAAAGAAAGAGACAAAAGAGAGAGAAAAACAAAAAGAGAAAAGGAGAGAGAAAGAAAAAGAGAAGAGAGAAAGAAAGAAAAAGAGGAGAGAGAAAGAAAAAGAGAAAGAAAAAAGGAGAAAGAAAAAAAGAAAAGGAGAAAGAAAAGAAAAAGAGAAGGAAAAGAGAAAGAGAGAAAGAGAAAAGAGAGAAAAAGAAAAAAGGGAAAGAGAAAGAAGAAAAAAGAAAGAAAAAGAAGGAAAAAGAAAGACAAAGAGAGAAAGAAAAAGAGAGAAAGAAAAAAAAGAAAAGGAGAAAGTAAAAAAAAAAGAGAGAGAGACTTTAAGCCTTTTTGCCCCGTCCTTTCGCCTTGCTGGCATCCCCCTCAAGCTGAGGCCAGGGGTGGGCAGGGGGCAGCAGTCTTTCTCTTGAGCTCAGGGGTTCAACCCTTTAAACTGTTGAACCCCAACTTTACAACCTTTACCATGCTAGAAGCCACCCAGTGTGACCTTATGTGCGAGTTGGGCAGCTAAATGTAATAGTAGTAGTAGTAGTACTAGTAATAATAATAATAATCTATATAAATAAAAATGTAAATGTTCGTTTGTTCAAAATCTTAAATCTCCGAAAGTTCTTCACCGATTGCTTTGAAATTTTGACACAACGTTGCATTCGAATACGCGCGGGTTTTTATATACCTACTATTATATCGATGTCACACCTGTGACAGGTAAAAACATGCTTTTTTTGAAAAACAGCGCCATCTGTTGGACGTAAAAGCAACACACGCAGACTGAGCCACAGCAACGCGTGGCCGGGTACAGCTAGTAATAATAATAATATTTATGATGGCTGCAGTGTCCCAAGGGTCATCGGATCCCCTTTTGCGACCTTCGGGCAAGCCAAGTCAATGAGGGGAATCAGATTCACTTAACAACCGTGTTACTAATTTAACAACTGCAACTTTTGAAGTACACCCCCCCCCCATAAAGGTCTGTTGTAACTTCAAACGGTCTCTAAAGAATTGGGTAAATCAAGGACTACTGGTAGGCATAGGAGAGCTATGCTGCTCAGTGGTTAGAATGTAGTACTGCAGGCTACTTCTGCTGACTTCCGGCTGCTGTCAGTTCGATCCTGACCGGCTCAAGGTCAGGATCAAACTTGTTGGGGGCAAGAGGCTGACTCTGCAAACTGCTTAGAAAGGGTTCTAAAGCATTATAAAGCGGTATATAAGTCTAAGTTCTATTGTTATTGCTTGCTTGCTTGCTTCTTTCCTTCTCTCCCTCCCTCTTCTCCTTCCTTCCTTCCTTCCTTCCTTCCCATGGTGGAGCAGTGGTCAGAGTGCTGTATTGCAGCCTGACTATGCCCACAGCCAGGAGTTCGATTCTGACCGGCTCAAGGTTCTCAGCCTTCCGTCCTTCCTTGTTGGGGGCAAGAGGCTGACTCTGCAAACCGCTTAGAAAGGGCTCTAAAGCATTATAAAGCAGCATATAAGTCTAAGTTCTATTGTTATTGCTTGCTTCTTTCCTTCTCTCCCTCCCTTTTCTCCTTCCTTCCTTCCTTCCCATGGTGGAGCAGTGGTCAGAGTGCTGTATTGCAGGCTGACTATGCCCACAGCCAGGAGTTCGATTCTGACCGGCTCAAGGTTGACTCAGCCTTTCGTCCTTCTGTGGTCGGTAAAATTGTTGGGGGCCATAGACCGACTCTATAAACCGCTTAGAGAGGGCTGTAAAGCACTATATAAGTCTAATTGCTATTGCTTGCTTCCGTCCTTTCCCTCCTTCCCTTTCTGTCTGTCTGTCATGGTATTCCAGCCCCCCCCCCAAATCTGTAAACCACTTAGAGAGGGCTGTAAAACACCGCAAAGCGGTATATAAGTCCAAATACTATTACTATTTTCTCCTTCTGTTTTCCTTTAACAACAGCCTTGTGAGGTAGGCTGGGCTGAGAAAGGGCAATTGAGCTTCTGCAACTGGGGGTGGACCAAGACCTGCTCCTACCCCCTTGCCCCCCCCCCCCGACTTCCCCTCCCAGCCAATCACCTCCAGCCTCTCTTGATTTCTTGCAGGCATTTTTGCCATGCCCCATCACACCAAAATGTCCTATCCCGAAGTCCCGCAGGAGCACGCCTTGCCTCTCACGCTGATCTGCGACAACATTCGGGATCCCGGGAATCTGGGCACCATCCTGAGGTCGGCGGCGGGAGCCGGCTGCTGCAGTGTGCTGCTTGTCAAAGGTGGGGAGGGGTTTCCGGGCACGGTGGAGGAGAAGCGGACTGGATTCGATCTCGGCTCTTCCTCCACGGGGTGGGAAGGGAGAAATCGGCAGAGTCGGGGTGGGGTGGGGGATCTCCTCTAGCAAAGTCAATTGGCAATTTTGGGGGCTCTGTACTGTTCCCCCTGCAAAGGAGAGGAGGGTTTTTTTTTGAGCCCAGCCTGACTGTGGATGTGGAGCCATAAGATTTTTTATAGCACCTCAGTTTGAAAGGGGTGGAAAAAGGGTTTTACTTCGGTATGACTTCTTTGATGGGGAGCTGTGAGGAAGAACTTTGCCTGCTTTAAGAGAGAGGGGGGAGACTTCCACTCCCAGAATTCCCCAGCCAATATTCATTAAGATAGGTGGGCTTCAATTCCCAGAATCCCTCAGCCAGACTTCTTTAAGATGGGTGGATTTCCACTCCCAGAATTTCCCAGCCAGCATGCTTTGAGATGGCTGGACTTCATCTCCCAGAATTCCCCAGCCAATATTCATTAAGATGGGTGGACTTCAATTCCCAGAATTCCCCAGCCAGCCTGCTTTAAGATAGATGGACTTCCACTCCCAGAATTCCCCAGCCAGCCTGCTTTAAGATGGCGGGACTTCCACTCCCAGAATTCCCTGCCCATCATCCTTTAAGATAGAAGGATTTCAACTCCCAGAATTCCCCAGCCAATATTCATTAAGATGGGTGGACTTCCAACTTCCAGAATTCCCCAACCAGCATGCTTTGAGATGGGGGGACTTCATCTCCCAGAATTCCCCAGGCAACATTCATTTTAGATGAGTGGACTTCAATTCCCAGAATTCCCCAGCCAGCCTGCTTTAAGAGGGGTGAACCCCGTAACCGACTGGGGAATCCTGGGAGTTGAAGTCCACCCGTCTTACAATCGATTGAGAAACGCTGCTGCAGCCTCAACCTTTGTCCTCTCCTCCCGCAGGCTGCGTGGATGCCTGGGAACCCAAAGTCCTTCGGGCTGGGATGGGCGCTCACTTCCGGATCCCCATCGTCTCCAACCTGGAGTGGGACCTGGTGCCCAATTACCTGCCCACCGAAAGCCGCATCCACGTGGCCGAAAGCCGCCAGGAGGGACCCCCAGGAGAGGCTGAAGGGGCTTCAGCACCCCAGGCTGCCCGCAGGGGCTCCACCCGGAAGTCCCAACTGGCCCCGTCAAAGGGGAGCCAGGCGGAGGAGGAGGAGGAGGAGGAGGAAGAACGAATGTCACTGCAATTCCAGCCTTATTACAAGCCATGGATGATGGATGCCTCCGTCGCCGTCGTGGTTGGCGGCGAGACCCACGGGGTGAGCCCCGAAGCCAAACGTCTGGCGCAGAGGAGCGGCGGGAAGCGGCTGGCCATCCCGGTGGTCCCCGGCGTGGAGAGTTTGAATTCCGCCATGGCGGCCGGCGTCCTTCTGTTCGAGGCCAAGAGACAGCTGCTGGTCCAGGAAGGCGGGGCTTCCAGGCTGGAGTTCAAACGATGAGGACTAGCATTCTGAATCTTTGTTTGTTTGTTTTTTGATTTGGGAAGAAAAGAAAGGCTACATGGTCTCTCTGGGTGGTCTCCATTTCGGCGTCTGCTGCTTTGCGGCTTCTCGCGTCGGGGAAGAGGCAAAAAAAGTCAAGATGGAGACGGGAATTAGGTAATCCTTTATATGTGCGAGGCTTTGATCAGGCAAAGATCAAAGATGGCCCACTTGACTTTTTGATACACACGCACACACACAGTGTACAAATTCCCTCTCTCCCCAATCAGTTTCTCCCCTTCCCCTCCATCTAAATGGGACGGTTTTTGGCGGCCCTGTGTGGGCAGTTGTGGGTCAGGATTTGCACACTTTTCTTGCCAAATTCAAGAAGGGATCAGGTGAGGTTTCCTCACGCAGCTAGTCCTCAACGACCGTCACTGAGTCACAATTTTGGCTATGAGTCACGACGGGCAGAATGCATTCAATAAAAGGTGCTGCAGCTCATGGAAGGATTTTATTTTCAATAAAAAATTGTGAGTCCAAAAAGCGGCCCCCAGATTCTTCCTATTTGTTGCGGCCATCAACCAACACCTTGTGACACCCGACAATGTAATAAACATTCAGCAACAACACACCATCTGCCTTGATTTCCGTCCGTGGTGAAAAGGTGCAGAGAAATTTAGCAGGTCGGGAGAAATTCCAGTCTCCTGGATGAGTTAACTGTACTTGTTTCAGAATAACAGAGCTGGAAGGGACCTGGGAGGTCATCTAGTCCAACCCCCTGCTTAGGCAGGAGACCCTCTACCATTCCAGACAAGTGGCTGTCCAGTCTCTTCTTAAAAACTTCCAGTGATGGAGAGCCCACGATTCCTGGTCCATTCGACAAGGTGACTAACGTCCATCAGGAGTTAAATGCTGGTGTTACCTCGGGTTGCAAAGACAACAATTCTCTGTAACCAATTCCCTTAAAACAGGGTAAAATGCTGAAAAGAACGGTGTCAAAAATTCACTTAGTGACGTCGACAATCCAATTATTGTTCCAACAATTCACTTAGAATTTGTAGTAAATAGGTACTATCATCTCTCTCATCTATCTATCCATCCATCCATCCATCCATCCATCCATCTATATCTATATATCTATCTATGCATCCATCCATCATCTCTCTCTCTATCTACCTACCTACCTACCTATCTGTGCATCCATCAATCATCTATCTACCTACCTACCTATCTGCATCCATCCAGTCATTATCTTTCTATCTATCTCTCTATATCTATATCTATCCATCTATCGCTATCTATCTATCTAGCTAGCTAGCTATCTATCTAGCTATCTATCTAGCTATCTATCCATTCTTCTGTCTGTCTCCGTCTATCTATCTATCTATCTATCTATCTATCTATCTATCTATCTATCTATCTATCCATTCTTCTGTCTGTCCATCCATCCATCTATCCATCATGTATGTATGTATGTATGTATGTATGTATGTATGTATGTATGTATCTATCTATCTATCTATCTATCTATCTATCTATCTATCTATCTATCTATCTATCTATCTATCTATCTATCATAGATAGATAGTGTGAGAAACAGTCATGTCACTTTTTTCAATGCAGTTGTAACTTTGAAAAGTCACTGAACAAATGGTTGTTAAGCCGAGGACTATCTGTAATTGTCCTCATTGTCTTGAAATTCCTCCTTAGTTTTAGAGTTGCTTCTCTCCTTGGTCAGTTTTCATCCGTTGCTTCTTGTCCTGCCTTCAGGGGCTTTGGAGAAGAGCTTGACCCCCCCCTTCTTTGTCACAACCCCTCAAATATTGGAACGCTGCTGTCATGTCCCCCCTCGTCCTTCTTTTCTCTAGACTAAATTTCAGAAGCTGGCAGCCAAGGATTTTTTTTTTTCCTCACCAGTTGACATTTTCTACAGTCCTTTTTTTTCTTTTTCATTTTCATCCATTGCTTTTGTTTGGAAAAGCAACCGAAGTTGGTTTAGGCCGCTGAGCTGGCAAAAGCCAACTAGCCCGGCTTTTTTCTCTGCCAGATCCTTCTGGGGGTTTTTTCCTCACAGAAAAAAAATGTACATTGTGCCGGGTAGAATTCACCGGCCCTGTGAAAACTTACAGGATGACATCACTTCTTCCCTCTGATCCTTTGCCAAAAAACCCCGGCCAGCCAGCCTCGCTCGCTGCTTTACTCCCAAATTTGGCCGTGTTTGTTCAGGAATGGCAGGATCCCTTTTGATTTATTTTTTTTTAAAACATTCTCCCTTGTACTGAAAACTGGCCTCCCTTTGCAGGGCTTCCGATGGTCTTTTTGTCAGTAAGCTTTGGGGAGGGGAAAAGCTTTTTGTTCTAACTCACAATTATTATTATTTTTTGCCCTGGTAAATGTGACTGCTGTGCATTATTACGAGGGCAGTTCGGGAAATAAACCTCCGTTTGGTTATCGATGACGGACACAATTAACAATTAACCAGTGGAACATCCTGCCTCCAGAAGCGGTGAATGCTCCAACACTGGAAGTTTTTAAGAAGAGACTGGACAGCCATTTGCCTGAAATGGTATAGGATTTCCTGCCTGAGCAGGGGGTTGGACTAGATGACCTCCAAGGTCCCTTCCAGCTTTATCATTATTATTATTACTCGCAGATACGCCTTAGAAAAACGACAGTGTTCCATTACTTTTCGATATAATCGGCATTCAAATGGAGGCCCTTGTCGTAACGTCTTAAACCAGGTTTGAAATTCGTTTTTAGTTATTGCTCAGCGCCAAATCTGAGGTGTGTGTGTGTGTGTGTGTGTGTGATCAAAAACATCCCAACGGAACTGCTTCAAAAGTTCTTGGGTGCATCTAGCAGTGTGTGGGCGAGCATTATATCGTGAACCAACACCACACCGGAAGTGGCGCCATTGAAAATCCCGCCAAATATGAAAATAGAATAGAATAGAGCTGGAAGGGACCTTGGAGGTCTTCCAGTCCAACCCCCTGCTCAGGCAGGAAACCCTATACCAGGGGTAGGCAACCTTGGCTCTTTTATGACTCGTGGACTTCAACTCCCAGAATTCCTGAGCCAGCATAGCTCAGCATGGAAACCTCTCCCTGTCTCCTCAGCATGGTTGGCTCAGAATTCTGGGAGTTGAAGTCCACAAGTCATAAAAGAGCCAAGGTTGCCCACCCCTGCCCTATACCATTTCAGACAAGTGACTGTTCAGTCTCTTCTTAAAAACCTCCATTGATGGAGTGCCCGCGATTTCTGGTGGCAAGCTGTTCCACTGGTTAATTGTCCTCACTGTCAGGAAGTTTCTCCTTAATTCCAGGTTGCTTCTCTCTTTGATCAGTTTCCAACCATTGTTTCTCCTCCTTCCATCTGGTGCTTTGGAGAATAATTTGACCCCCTCTTCTTTGTGGCAGCCCCTCAAAGATGCCGAAGGAGTACGGCTAGGGATGTTCACGGAGTGTGGTAGGTTAGAAACCTGGGTTGTTAAGTGAATCACTGCACTTGATAGGTTAGTAACCTGGTTGTTAAGTGAATCTGGTTTCCCCCATTGACTTTGCTGGTGAGAAAGTCACAAAAGGGGATCACGTGACCCCAGAATAGTGCAGTTGTCATAAATATGAATCAGTTGCCAAGGATCTGAATTTTGATCACGTGACCCTGAGGAGGCTGCAATGGCCGTAAGGGTGAAAAATGGTCCTAAGTCAGTTTTTTGAGTGCTTTTGTAACTTCGGTCACTAAATGAACTGTTTTAAGTTGAGGACTTCCCGTATGAAAGTTCCCAAACTTGAAATCCCTTCCCATGGAAAAGCAAATTATAGGGAGTTTGTTCTCCTCTTTTGCTGAGACAGCAATACGTAAATAATCAAGGAGAGAAGCAACCTGGAACTAAGGAGAAACTTCCTGACAGAACAATTCACCAGTGGAACAACCTGCCTCCAGAAGCGGTGAATGTGCCAACACTGGAAGTTTTTTAAAAAAGAGATTGGATAACCATTTGTCTGAAATGGTATAGGGTTTCCTGCCCGAGCAGGGGGTTGGACTAGATGACCTCTAAGGTCCCTTCCAACTGTTGATTACCATCTTCAAAGCGCACCATGGCATTGGACCTGGTTACCTCCGAGACCGCCTTCTGCCACAGATTGCCTCCCACCGGCCGATACGCTCCCACAGAGAGGGCCTCCTCAGGGTGCCGTCAGCCAGACAGTGTCGGCTGGCGACCCCCAGGGGGAGAGCCTTCTCTGTCGGAGCACCCACCCTCTGGAACGA
>NW_015389852.1:40794-57175 GCF_001527695.2 Protobothrops mucrosquamatus
CAGGCAGGACTGGCCTAGGGGTATTTTAAAGGGGTTTTAAATTAAATTTTTAGTAGAAGCGGCCAAATTTAAATATTTATTTTTAATCTTTTTAAATTTTGTATTGTATTACTGTTTTAAACTGGCTGTAAGCCGCCCTGAGTCCTCCGGGAGAAGGGCGGGGTATAAATTTAATAAAATCTAAATCTAAAATCTAAACTACTACTACTACTACTACTACTACTACTACTACTACTACTACTACTACTACTACTACTACTTCTTCTTCTTCTTCTTCTTCTTCTTCTTCTTATTATTATTATTATTATTATTATTATTATTATTATTATTATTATTATTATTATTATTATTATACCACATAAACCCAAATGTTGAAACCATCATAAAATAGGAGCTCGTTCCCAAACACCCACAGTTTTCATCACATGGCTGCATGGATGCGGCGATGGTCGCAAGCACAAGGACCATTCATAAGTCACTTTTTTCATTGTTGTTGTAACTTCAAACGGTCGCTAAGTTAATGCTTGTAATTTAAGGATTAAATTACTTTTGTTAATTTTGGGGGGGGAACTGCAATTTTATCAGAGAAAGCCTCTTGTTTCTATGCATCCCTTTAATCCAAAGTAATAATAATAATAACAACAACAATAATAATTCAAACAGACAAGCACCTGCAACATAACAACCCGGACCTAACAATTGTCGATAAGAAAGACAAAAAAGTCTGGATAGTGGACGTGGCAGTGCCTGGAGACAGCAGAATAGACGAGAAAGAACTGGAGAAGATAACAAAATGCAAAGACCTACAAACAGAAATAGAAAGACTGTGGCAAAGGCAAGCAAGGGTAGTACCAATAGTCATAGGCGCCTTGGGTGCCATCCCAAAACAACTGGAGCACCACTTGAACACCATCGGCATTGACAAATTCGTCATGAGTCAATTGCAAAAGGCGGCCTTACTAGGAACTGCTTCCATCCTGCGACGAGATCTGTAATACCATCAAACATCCACATCTGCCTATCCCAGGTCCTTGGTGAGGACTCGATAGGTAGACAAAATGCCAAATGCAATCTGAACATCTGGCTGACTGTGCGATGATGATGATGATGATGATTATTATTATTAATAATAATAATAAAGTTGGAAGGGACCTTGGAGATCATCTAGTCCAACCCCCTGCTCAGGCAGGAAACCCTATACCATTTCGGACAAATGGCTGTCCAGTCTCTT
This sequence comes from Protobothrops mucrosquamatus, assembly GCF_001527695.2. Lineage (NCBI taxonomy): Eukaryota > Metazoa > Chordata > Lepidosauria > Squamata > Viperidae > Protobothrops > Protobothrops mucrosquamatus. The sequence continues at coordinate 42,026 of NW_015389852.1, forward strand.
CTTAAAAACTTCCAGTGTTGGAGCATTCACAGCTTCTGGAGGCAGGTTGTTCCACTGGTTAATTGTTCTAACTGTCAGGAAGTTTCTCCTTAGTTCCAGGTTGCTTCTCTCCTTGATGAGTTTCCATCCGTCCAGTCGTTTTAAGTGTTGTTGTTTTTTTAAATTTCCAAGCCTTGCACGCATGTTAACTCTCAAAAAAGTTTTAAGAAAAAAAACAAAACAAACTTCGAAGACGACACAGCTGGTCAAGATCAAAGACCCAAGACCAACCTAGATTTCATCAAGCAATCTTTAACACTCATCTTGGGCTTAAAACAAGAGGCCGGGGAAACTACAAAAGGCTTTTATTTCCCAGCCTGGTTTCTCCCGAGTGAATTAAGGTGGAGCGTCTCTCTGAATCCTCTGAACTGCTTCTTCCTTGGTTTCTCTCCGCACCTGGGCTGAGTGGCCATTTGCAAGATGAGCGAGCAACAGACACCATTTCCTCTCCCTTGTTGGTGTCGTATCTGTTTTCCCTTCCTGGACTCATTTTTCTCAAAAACTTCACTTTTTGACTTTCCTTCGCTGGTTTTGAAAAAGAGGGCGGAGAGCTACTCCTTACCAGCAGGTGGCGATGTCTTCGCTGTATGTGGTGCTAGATGAGACAAGCCACCCACAGCCCTCTGGTTTCTACCGGTATCTATCATCTGTCTTTCTATCTATATCTATGTCATCTATCCCAGGGCTTTTCAACCTTTTCACCCATTGTACCACTTTTAGGATACGGCAACATCCGAGTACCACCAGTCGCCTAGCAAGGTGTCAAAAACTTGATGACCCAAAAAAAAAAGAAAAAGGAAAAAAGTGATAAAGTACAGGTAGTCCTCGACTTACAACAGTTCGCTTAGTGACTGTTCGAAGTTACAATGGCACTGAAAAAAGTGCCCCCCAAGCCACAGCCGAGCAAGACACCTGCCTGCCCGCCCGACGGCGCTCTTCCTCCTGTCCGAGGTTTTCATTGTTGTGAGCATTTCTGTTGAGGATTGGCAGCGGGGGTGGGGTGGGGGGGTGTTTGGTTTTTATTCCCCCCGTCTGCTGGGTGGTTGCAGCAGGTTTTGGTCACTTCACATGACCCTGGGACACTGTGACCGTCATAAATATGAATCAGTTGCCAAGCATCTGAATGTNCCGAGCTCCAGATGGAGCCTGGCACTGATCCTGGCGCTTCCACTGAGCCCTGACAGCCCTGCAGCTCCAGCCGTCTCTCGCTCAGGCTTGTGCGGTGCTGCCACCGGTTCAGCTCATTCCCCTCCCCCGCTACTACTTTTCTAGGATGGTCGCGTACCACCTGCCAGGTGCCAATGGACCACAGGTGGTACCCGTACCACTGATTGAAAAGCCCTGATCTATCCATCCATATCTGTTATCTCTGCCTATATCTATCATCTATCTGTCATCTATCATCTATCCATCCATATTTATATTATCTGCATCATGTCACAGTTTTAATCTATCAGCCAGCCCAGGAATCTTGTGTACAGAATGTGGAAAATAACTAACATAAATGTTTCAGTTTTATTTACAAAAGTTCTTATATTAGTCACTTGGATGGTCTGAAGGCATTTGAAACATGAAACGTAGCTACGGAGGTTGGAAATGTGTGCTCTCCTAATAGTGCTAAATACAATTCTTATTGCCCCTTACAGTTTTCCATACTAACAAGATGAATGGAAGAGAAAAGAGGCAGTCATCTATCTGTCTATCATCTACCCATCCTGATCTATATTTATTATCTCTTATCTGTATCATCTGTCATCTATCCATCCATATCTATCTCTGTCTATATCATCTATATCTGTCATCTATCATCTATCCATCCATATCTAACTTATCTCTATCTACCCATCCATATCTATATTTATCATCTATCATTTATCTATCTATCTAATCTATCCATCTAATTTGTCTATCCATCTCTTCCCTCTTTGTCTTTCATCTATCTAATCTCCATCCATCATCTATCTATCTATCTATCTATCTATCTATCTATCTATCTATCTATCTATCTATCTATCTATCTATCTATCTATCTATCTAATCTCTATCCATCTTTGTCATCCCTCCCTCCCTCCCTATCTATCTATCTATCATCTAATTTCTCTCTATCCATCTCTGTCTTTCATCTATCTATCATCTATCTTATCTAATGTCTCTATCCATCTCTTTCATCTATCTATCTATCTATCTATCTATCTATCTATCTATCTATCTATCTATCTATCTAATCTCTATCCATCTCTTTGTCATCCATCCATCCATCTATCCATCCATCCATATCTATTCTGTCTGTATCTATCTGTCATCTATCATCTATCCACTCATATCTATATTATATCATCTACCATCTGTTATCTATCCATCCATGTCTATATCTATTATCTCTATCATCTATCATTTGTCATCTATCATCTATCCATATCTATATTATCATCTATCATCCATCCAGCCATCCATCTAGCCATCTCTATTTATCCACAGCTACCCATCTCTATGATATACCTACCTACATCTACCTACCTACATCCGTAATCTAATCTCTCAACCATCCATCTCTATCCATCTCATACATAGCTATCCATCATTTCTCTCACACATCTTGTCATTTTTCATCTATCTATAGAGATAGTGTGAGAAATGGTGATAATTCACTTTTTTCAATGACGTAACTTGGAACGCTCACTAAACAAATGGTTGTCGAGCCAAGAACTACGCGTACCACACTTCAAGCATTGTTGGCAAAAATGCTTGTATTCTTCCCATCATGTGCAGACAAATACAGCCAGCCAAGAAGAATAATTGGGTTTTCTGATGGGCATTGGTGAGTTTTGCCCCATTGTACAACCTTCCTTGCTACGGTTGTTAAGTGAATCACTGCAGTTAAGTTAGTCACACGGTTGTTAAGTGAATCTGGCTTCCCTCTTGACTTTTGTTTGTCAGAAGGTCGCAAAAGGGGATCACGTGACCCCAGGATGCTGGAACTGTCATAAGTATGAACCAGTTGCTAAGCATCCGAATTTTAATCACGTGACCATAGGGATGCTGCAACGGTCATAAGTGTGAAAAATGGTCATAAGTTCCTTTTTTTCAGTGCCATTGTGACTTCGCTCACTAAGTAAACCGTTGTTAAGTCAAGGTGTACCTGTAACTGCCTTGAAATTATCCCAGGTTAAGCTGCATAGCACAGTCAAACATCTGCAGTTGAACAGAGAAAATGTATTGTAATAATAATAATAATAATAATAATAATAATAATAATAATAATAATAATAATAATAATAAAGTTGGAGGGACCTTGGAGGTCATCTAGTCTGACCCCCTGCTCAGGCGGGAAACCCTATCCCATTTCAGACAAATGGCTGTCCAGTCTCTTCTTAAAAACCTCCAGTGTTGGCGCATTCACCGCTTCTGGAGGCAGGTTGTTCCACTGGTTAATTGTTTTAACTGTCAGGAAGTTTCTCCTTAGTTCCAGGTTGCTTCTCTCTTTGGTTAGTTTTCATCCGTTAACTTCTTGTCCTGCTTGTATCACGTCATAAAATGTTTTATGACTACGTTAGAAAATATTTTATAAAATTGGCTAAATTTCAACTTCAAGGGAGTCCATCCTGGATTTTTTAATGCATTCTCTTAGTGAATCCGTTTGCAACATCGTGGTTCAAAACCTGTTGCCATACAGTGCACTGTTTCGCACAAAGGTGACACACAGACAGAACAAGACCTTGTAGTGTTATAGATTAGAATACAAATCAACAAAGCATGCATCCATCTCCAGGTGGCCTCAACAACTCTCTAAATTTAGAAGGCAAATGACCGGCTGTCTGCAAGGAGTATAAATCCTTCCATTCCCCACCATCCTGTCAGAGCTGAAGAAGCTTCTGGGATGAGAAGCGAAACGTCTTCAAAGATAAACAAGAAAGTCCAGTTGCCTCCTGAAAAAGCGCCTTTGGGATCTCCAGTGCTCGTTTAAACTGACCGTCTTAAATGCTGGTTGAGCTTCATCTTGTGAACGTTCAAAGTTGCAACAGCACTGAAGAAAGTGGCTTACGACAGTTTTTCACACTTGATCGTCTCAGCATCCCCAGGGTCATGTTATCAAAATTCAGACACTTGGCAACTGGTTCGTATTTATAACGGTTGCAGCCTCCTGGGGTCATGGGATCCCCCTTTTGTGATCTACTGACAAGCAAAGCATTTGCTGAATGCATTTGGGTCACCATAAAAAGGGGGGAAATGATATTGCCATAGGTGTGTATTATAGGCCACCCAACCAAACAGAGGAAATAGATGAACTTTTTGCTAGTCAGCTAACTAAGGTAATGTAAGAAGCACATCACAATAGTAATGGGGGACTTTAACTACCCTGACATCAACTGGGAGACAAACTCTGCACCAAGTGGAAGATCAAACAGATTCCTGACAAACCTAGCAGACAACTTTGTCTCCCAAAAAGTAGAGAAGGGAACTAGGGGATTAGCCATTTTAGATCTAATCCTCACTAACAGAGATGAAATGATAGAAGGTGTTGAAGCCACAGGAACCTTGGGGTGTGTGTGTGTGTGTGTGTGATCATGCAATATTGGAATTCAACATTATGGGACTACAAGCAATAGAACACAGTCAAACTAGAGTCTTGGACTTCAAGAGAGCTAATTTCAATAAACTTAGAGAGGGCTTGGGAAGGATCCCATGGATGAGAATCCTCCAGGGGAAAACAAGAAGCTTGAGAAATTTTGAAAAGTGAGATAATAAAAGTCCAGTCTAGCACAATACCAACAAAGAGGAAAAATAACAGCTCTCAAAAGAAACCAACATGGCTGCATAAAGAACTCTCTGATCAATTGAAAGATAAAAAGGATAAGTATAGAAAGTGGAAAGGGGGGCACATAACTAAGGCAGAATATCAGCAAATAGCCCGAGTCTGCAAAGATGAAGTGAGGAAAGCCAAAGGGGAAGCCCAATTCACTTAAGAACTGTGCTCCTAGATCAACAATGCAGCGATTCGCTTAACAACCGTGGCGAGAAAGGTCGTAAAATGGGGCAAAACTCACCTCACAACCCGTCTTGCTTAGCAACAGAAATTTTGGGGGTCAATGGTCGGCCTGGCAATTCTGTAATTCGTGGACGACCTGTAATTCTGTTTTTGGAAAGCTGAGACTTGGAACTTGAAAATGGGATTTTAAAATGAAGAAGGCAGCGAAGGCAGACCTCGGGAGCAAATTACAGCGTACTATGAGTTTATTAGAACAGGTTTTTTATTACAAAGATCCAATCACCATGTACAGTTTTTACAACTTCCACTTAGCCAGGAGAGGGGAAGGCGATGCGTTTAATTCCAATTTCCCCAAATCGAAAAGCAGCAGAGTCTGTGATAGAATTTTATCTACAATAACAACTTGTCTACCAAGATGGGGAACAGAGGCAAAAAAAAAGGGAGACATTTGGATTGAAAGAAAGGGAGAGAGAGAGAGAGCGAGAGAGAGAGAGAGAGAGAGAGAGAGCACAGATGAGAGAGGACAGACAGAGGAGATGAGAGGAGAGAGCGAGAGAGCGCGTAGATGAGAGAGGAGAGAAAAAGGAGATAAGAGAGAGAGAGAGAGAGAGAGAGAGAATCATCCTGGATGTTATTTTTGGATGGCGTTTCCCCCTGCTTGGCGCTGTCTGCATTGGGACTACAGTTCCCAGAATCCTTAGCAGTTGGAATGTTCACGGGTGTTCCATAGCACCTTCTGACTTAAAAAAAGAGAGCGGTTTTAATTCATTGCTATAGTTATTACAGTTAATGGCTTAGGGTGGTTAAGACTGCAACATTCAGAAATAACTCTGGGGTTTCCCCCCCCCCCAATGAGTGGGGGGGGGGTAGAAAGGCAGACCCAAGTTCAGGAAAGTCACTGGAGTGATGAAATTTTATTGTTGTTAGAAACCTTTTGGCGTAGTTTGGATACAAGGGCACGATTGAAATAGGCAGAGCCCCCTGCAAAGTCAGGTCGGCCATCTTCCAGGAATTCCCCCACAGCTCTTCTTACAATCTCCTACGGGGGGGAGGGGGGTTGGTGCAAGACACAACATCTTTGTGCAAAGGACACAATCTGCATCGTTTGTCTTGGGACATTCTGGCATGGTGGATGGCCCTTTCTGAGTTTTGGAGTCGCCTCTCGTAGCTAAAGGGTCCACAAGACCACGTCCTCCCCATTTAACAGGTTCCTCCCTTTTTGCTAGAGGATTCTGGCTCTCCCCTCTGTCTCCTAAGATGCATTCACAAGAAACACAGCGCCATTAGCCAAGTGGCTGCCTTTAGCATGTGTGAATCCAGGCTCTGGGGTCAGTTTTGGATTCTGTAACTCGAGCAAAACTCGGAGACCGGGTTGAGCGAACCAGGATTCAGCGTTTTGAGGGAACCCAATCCATTGACTGACTGAATCAGGACCCTTAAAATACTTTTACTGCCCCCCCAACAAACAGAGAAGACTACATTTTGCAATAAACTGCAGTGTTTCCCAACCTTAGCAATTTGAAGATTGGGAGACTGCAACTCCAAGAATTCCACACCAACCATGCTTTAAGGTGGGTGGACTTCAACTCCCATAATTCCCTAGCCAGCATGTTTTAAGATGGGTGAACTTCAACTCCCAGAATTCCACACCAAGCATGCTTTAAGATGGGTGGACTTCCACTCCCAGAATTCCCCAGCCAGCATTCTTTAAGATGGGTGAACTTCAACTCCCAGAATTCCACACCAAGCATGTTTTAAGATGGAGGCACCTCCACTCCCAGAATCCCCCAGCCAGCATGTTTTAAGATGGAGGGACCTCCACTCCCAGAATCCCCCAGCCAGCATGCTTGAAGATGGGTGAACTTCAACTCCCAGAATCCCCCAGCCAGCATGTTTTAAGATGGGTGAACTTCAACTCCCAGAATCCCCCAGCCAGCATGTTTTAAGATGGCTGGACGTCCACTCCGAGAATTCCCCAGCCACCATTTTTGAAGGTGGATAATGGCCTTCAAGCCGCTACCCTTGAGAAACACCTCAATACGGATCTAATGAGAACAACTTCTCCTTCCGTGGCTTAGTCTGCTGTAATATCCTTGGCTTTAACCATCTTTAAACCATCATTTAAATTGGGTGGACTCGCTTCCCCCACCGCTTCAACCTCTCTGCGCTTGGTGGAAGAAATTAAAGGGATTCATTACCTCGCTAAAAGTGGGCAAGGGGGGCTGCGGAGAGGAAGGGGCCGCAACGCCAAATTCGCTCGGGGCTCTGGAACGTCATTTCTGAATCCATCCCAGCTATGAAAACCACTGGCCACGAGAAGTTTAAGCATCTCCTTCCTGCCCCGTCTGGATGGCCTCGGGGTACCTTGTCTCCCTTCTCCCTCCCTCCCTCCCTTCCAAAGCCAAATTTTCCCCTCCCGGGAGACCCCCCACCCACCCACGCACCCCCTTGCTTGCAAAGAGCCACCTGGAAAGCGTTTAGACAGAGACATCATTCTGCGTTAAAACAAGGCACCACAAGGAAATGACGGTCGGCCCACACCGAAGGGGTGGTGGTGGTAGATCGACCCGGCCATTTTTAAATAGCGTCTAAGACAGGGGTCTTCAAACGTGGCAACTTTATGACTCGTGGACTTCAACTCCCAGAATTCCTCAGCCAGCATGGCTCCGCATGGAAACCTCTCCATTTCTCCTCAGCGTGGCTGGCTCAGGAATTCTGGGAGTTGATGTCCACAAGTCATAAAAGAGCCAAGCTTGGAGACCCCTGGTCTAACGGGTGGGGAAGGGGTGACGAAGGAACACACCCCCACACCCCCAAATCCCTGCCTCAGCTCTTGGCTTTAGATAGGCTCAGGTTTCAGTTTATCGGCCAGAAAGTCATTCACGAAAGTTTCCACAATCGGTGGCGTGATCTCTTCCACATCCATGACGTATTTGGCCCGGGCAGACATGTCCAAGATGGTGAGGAGGGGGGCGGCTTCGGGCAGGTTGGTATAATCCCGAAGAGAGTCGGTCATGTCATCCTGGATATAAAGGGGAGAGGGGGGACGGGGACAGACAAGGAAAAACACACACAAAAAAAGAGAAATATGGTTTATATCCTTACAAGCCATTATATCACCTGTCTGAGACGGTATAGGTTGCTCCTGTTTGAGCAGGGGGCTGGACTAGAAGACCTCCAAGATCCCTTTCAGCTCTATTCAGATTGAAATGGTATAGGTTGTCCTGCTGGAAGCATGGGGTAGGACTAGAAGACCTCCATGGTCCCTTCCACCTTGATTCTGATGGATTGAAATGGTAGGGGTCTCCTGCTTGAGCAGGGGGCTGGACTAGAAGATCTCCATGGCCCCTTCCAGCTCTATTCTGAATGATTGAAATGGTATATATAGGGTTTCCTGCCTGAGCAAGGGGTTGGACTAGATGATCTCCAAGATCCCTTCCAACTTTATTATTATTATTAATTATTATTATTATTACTATTATTATTATTATTATTATTATTATTATTATTATTAACTGTGGCAAGAAAGGATGTTGGCAACTGACTCACATTTATGACGGTCGCAGTGTATACCGGGTCTCCCCTTTTGCGACCTTCTGACAAGCAAAGTCAATGGGGGAAGCCAGCTTCACTTAACGACCGAGTTACTAATTTAACAAAAGGCAGTGATTCACTTAACAACGGCAGTAATTTACTGAACAACTGTGGCGAGAAAGGTCGATGGCAACCGACTCACATTTAGGACGGTCGCAGTGTGTCCCGGGGCTCACGGGATCCCCCTTTGCGACCTTCTTACATGCAAGTCAACGGGGGGGGGGGAAGCCAGCTTCACTTAACGACCGAGTTACTAACTTAACAACGGCCGCTGATTCACTTCACAACTTGGGGCAAGGAATGTCACCAAGCGGAGAAAAACCCGCTTAGAAACTGTCTCGTTTCAAGCGACAGAAATTAGGTGGTCGTAAGTCGAGGATTCCTACTTGTAACTTCAGATGTTATTTTTCTATCCCAAAGCCGGTTTATTTTTTTAATTTTTTTTTGCAGAAGTCTGCAAAAAATCTGGAGACTATTGAATGGGAGATAAAACTCATCTATATATGATGGGGTGGCGGGTTTTTTTTTGGCTTACATCAGGAGTCCTCAAACGTGGCCATTTTAAAATGGGTGGACTTCAACTCCCAGAATTCCCCAGCCAGCATGGCTGGCTTTGGAATTCTGGGAATTGAAGTCCACCCGTCTTAAAGTGGCTACGTTTGAGGATCCCTGGCTTACATCCTTGCAATCCCCCCCAGCTTAATTTGTTCACGTTCCCTTGCATTTTGCAGACGGCGCCCGCCGGACGAGGCATTCGATGCGGATTTGGACAGCCCAAAAGTCCACGCAGGCAGAGGACGATGGGGTGAAGGAGTCCACCTTAAAATAGCCGGGTAGGAGACATTCCCGGGATAATGCTGGAATCTTCTTGCGGTCTGCAAAGTGTTGGGTTTGAATTGCATCATCTCCAGCCACGGGGCAGATTCCCTAACCACATCTAGGGTTCCTTAATTCTGGATTTTCCTCTTTTGCAAGCATTTTCTCAATATTGGATTCCCCCTCCCTGCCCAAAGCTGAAATTCTTTGGGTTTATTATCTTTCTTGGGTGGGGTTTTCAAGTCTCTTAATGTCTGTTTTATTCCAGGTCTCCCGTTTGTTCTTTGCTTCTGGAAGACTTGAGGAAGCAATATTTCGTACATTTTGGGGGCGTACAATTAAATCTTTTTCTTTTTTTCTTTTTAAACTTCTAAATTTTCCCTTCTTTAACAGCACCTTCCACTCCCCTCAATTTTATCCCGGAAAATGCAAATTTCAGAGGTAATAATTCCATAATTAAGATAGGTGGATGTTCAGAATTCTCCAGCCAGCATGCTTAAAGCTGGCTGGGGAATTCTGGGAGCGGAAGTCCACCCATCTTAAAGCAGGCTGGCTGGGGAATTATGGGAGTGGAAATCCACCCCTCTTAAAGCATTTTTGCTGGGGGATTCTGGGAGTTGAAGACCATCCTTCTTAAAGCATGACTAGTTGGGGAATTCTGGGAGTGGAAGTCCACCCCTCTTAAAGCATGGCTGGCTGGGGGAATTCTGGGAGTGGAAATCCACCCCTCTTAAAGCATTTTTGCTGGGGGATTCTGGGAGTTGAAGGCCACCCTTCTTAAAGCACTTTTGCTGGGGGATTCTGGGAGTTGAAATCCACCCCTCTTAAAGCATTTTTGCTGGGGGATTCTGGGAGTTGAAGTTCACCCTTCTTAAAGCATGAGTGGCTGGGGAATTCTGGGAGTGGAAGTCCAGAAATCTTAAAAGTGGCCAAATCTGAGAAACAATGATCCAGAATCTGCTATGTATGCTCTGCAGTCCCCTTCCCACATTATACAACACCCTTGTGAGGTACGTCTACCTTAATCCTTTCCTTCCTGCTTTAAGGCTGGTCACAATATTCTCTCTTTAGCAAGTTGGCATCCACCAAGGAGGGACCCCTTTTCCCCCACCCCTCCCTCCCCAGAACACCCTATACTATCCCAAGTATACACCCTATCAGTGCCCATATTTAGGAAAAGCCCCTCAGATGCATTTCTTTGGTCTTGAACTTTTTCCAACTTTGGACACCAGCAAAACCTTTAAATAATTTGGACCCACTGCCGCTTCCCTTTTAATAGCACCCGTGGCCTTCAATAATTTGATTTTTGGTGGCATCGCTCGCCGCCATCAGCTTTTCTTGGGAGAAAAATGACAGCCTAGATCAGGGGTAGGCAACCTTGGCCCCTTCATGACTGGTGGACTTCAACTCCCAGAATTCCTGAGCCAGCCACGCTGAGGGGAAAGGGAGGGGTTTCCAAGCTGAGCCACGCCGGCTCAGGAATTCTGGGAGTTGAAGTCCACGAGTCATAAAAGAGCCAAGGTTGCCTACCCCTGGCCTAGATAGAATAATTTTAAGTCAGCAAAAATAAACCTCGCCCCGGCACCGGCTTGATATTCTGCATCGGCTGTCTTCTGCGGCTTTTTTCCCGGAGATTCCCAACTGCAAAAAAAAAAGGCTTGCTAGAATTTATAGCTGAATTTATTATCTCTCCCGGCTTTTGTGTGGTTCGTGCTGGCCTTGCTTGCGGTCCGCCCGCCCGCCCGCCCACTTGCCTGTGTCCATCTCTGCGTGCTTTCCTGCCCTCCGCAAAATGGCGGGTGCAACTCCTGCATGCTGGAGACCACCGGAAGGCAGGGCTATTGTCGGAGGGGTGTGTACGTTTGTCTGAAATTGGCATGCTGTTGTTTCCTCTACCCCCCCTCTGCAATGCACCCAAGACCCCAGCCTGGAGACCCCAAACGATGTACCAGGGGGCTGAACGGTATCGTGCGGGCTAAAAAAAATTCCAGAAATCAGCAGTGCAATTTCCCTCGCTGGGCTGGGAAGAAAAAACAACAACAAAAACCCTGGAATTTGATGGAAATTTCCCCCACCCCAAAGGGATTTCTTTACCCCACACCCTAGTAGGGTCATTGTGTCAGTTCCCAAGACGTGTGTGTGTGTGGGGGGGCTGGTTTCTGCAGAGGGGGGAAATCCATGCCCCCTTTTGCTTCCTAACAAACAGGTGTTTTCCTGCTTTTTATTATTTTCTTTCCGGCTGCCGTTGTTTCATCGCGTCGAGACCCTTGCTGCAAGGACTAACCTACCCAAGGGGGGGGGACAGAAGAGACAGCCCCCCCATCTGTCCATAGGGTGGCCTCTTCCTCCTGACCCCCACCCAGCCACCCTGCCGCAGCCCGCTAGCCCGAAGTTTGATGAATGGACCATTGACAGGGCTGTCAGCCGAGCCGGCAAGCAGATGGCATTGGCGAATGAATGAAAGGTTGTGTTGTAGGGGCTGGCCGGCCACGGGGTGGGTTGGGCGAGGGAGGGGGGCGTGGGGAGGGGGCTGCGGGAAGGGGTGGAAGGGGCGCAGAGGGGTCTTTTGTTTTAGGATTCATTGGGACAACAACGGACACATTCAGCGATCATCGGAGCAGGCAGGCAGAGCCGGCGGTGGGTGGGGTGTCTCCTGACCATTTGGTGGGGGGGTGTAGAAGGACAGAGGGGTGGGAGATGGGGGTGGTGGTCACAGGGAGACTGGAAAGGGCTGATGGGCTAAGGTGCCCTTGGTTGATTAAAGGTGGAAGCAACAGAACAACAGAACAGGGGACAGCCTGGCAACCAAATGAAGGTTAATAATAATAATAATAATAATAATAATAATAATAATAATAATAATAACAACAATAATAATAATAATAATAATAATAATATAATGATGATGATGATGATGATGATGATGATGATGATGATGATGATGATGATGATTGATGATGATGATGTTGGAAGGGACCATGGAGGTCATCGAGTCCAACCCCCTGCTCAGGCAGGAACCCTACAGCATTTCAGACAAATTAACCCACTCTAAGATAGTCCTCGACTTACAACGGTCCATTTAGTGACTGTTCGAAGTTACGACGACCACACTTCAGACTTACAACCGTTGCAGCATCTTCAGGGTCAGGGGATCAAAACCTGGACGCTTGGCAACTGACTCGCATTTATGACGGTTGCCGTGTCCCAAGGGGTCGCGCGATCTCCTTTTGTGACCTTCTGACAAGCAAAGTCAATGGGGGAAGCCGGATTCACTTAACAACCGGGTTACTAATTTAAAAACTGAAATGATTCACTTAACGACCGGGGCAGGAAAAGTCGTCAAATGGGGCAAAACTCACTTAACAACTGTCTCCCTTAGCAAGAGGAATTGGGTGCTCAGTTTTGGTCGTAACTCGAGGACGGCCCCTCGTACAAGATCGGGAGATGTGGAGAGACCTGTCTGCTAAGAGTCGGGCACAACTGAATGGATAACATCATCATCAGAATAACAGCGTTGGGACGGACCTGGGAGGTCATCTAGTCCAACCCCCTGCTCAGGCAGGAAGGCCTATACCACTTCAGACAAAATGGCTGTCCAGTCTCTTCTTGAAAACTTCCAGTGTTGGAGCATTCGCAGCTTCTGGAGGGAAGCCATTCCCAATTGAGGAAGTGCAATTCCTCACTTAGCGACGTCTTAGGCTAAGTGCTCAGCCCCTCCACCCAGGATGGACAATGGGGAGGGGTCTTTTTTTGTTGGCGTGAACCGTACTGGGTGAAAACGAGAGATACGACCCTTCACGCAAGGCAAGACTCAACATGTTGCTAAGTGAGGAATTTGTCAACTGAGTTTCGCCCCATTTTACGACATTCCTTGCCACAGTTGTGAAGTGAATCCCTGCAGTCGTTAAGTTAGTAACATGGTCGTTAAGTGAATCTGGCTTCCCCCACTGATTTTGCTGGTCAGGAGGTCGCAAAAGTGGGTCACTGCAATCGTCATAAATACTAGTCAGTTGCCAAGCCTCTGAATTTTGATCATGTGATCATGAGGGATGCTGCAACGGCCATTAAGTGGGAAAAACAGTCATTAAGTCACTTTTTTCAGTGCCATTGTAAATTTGAACAGTCGCTAAATGAAATGTTGTAAGCCGGGGACTACTGTACCTGCAAGACAGGGGTCTTCAAACTCGGCCCTTTTATGACTTGTGGACTTCAACTCCCAGAATTCCTCAGCCAGGCAGGCTGGCTGAGGAATTCTGGGAGTTGAAGTCCACATCATAAAAGGGCCGAGTTTGAAGACCCCTGCTGTATGATCTTGCTTCTTCTGTACTACAATGGGAGGTCAGGGTTCTTCCATGGAATTCTGGGTATTGTAGTTCTCTCTGGAAATCCCTTGACTGGGCCTGCAACTCTCTACATTCCCCCCAAAAACATTAACTTCAACTCCCAGCATTCCCTAGGCCAGGGTTTCTCATCTTGGAGGGCTTAAAGAAAGGTGGACTTCAACTCCCAGAATTCCTCAGTCAGCATCCCTCAGTCATCTTTAAAGTCATCAAGGTTCAGAAAAATTGGTCTAGATCAGGGATAAGCCACCTTGGCTCTTTTATGACTCCCAGAATTCCTGAGCCAGCATGGGGGAACTATGGCCCCCTTCGTGACTCGTGGACTTCAACTCCCAGAATTCCTGAGCCAGCATGGGGGAACTATGGCCCCTTCATGACTCGTGGACTTCAACTCCCAGAATTCCTGGGCCAGCATGAGGGAACTATGGCCCCCTTCACGACTCGTGGACTTCAACTCCCAGAATTCCTGAGCCGGCATGGCTCACCTTGGAAACCGCTCCATTTTTCCTCAGCATGGCTGGCTCAGGAATTCTGGGAGTTGAAGTCCACGAATCATAAAAGAGCCAAGGTTGCCTACCCCTGATCTAGATACAGGTAGTCCTCGACTTGTGACCACAACTGAGCCGAAACCTTCCGTTGCTAAGGGAGACAGTTGTTAAGTGAGTTTTGCCCCATTTTACGCCTATTTTTGCCACAGTTGTTAACTGAATCACTTCACTTGTTAAGTTAGTGAAGGTCACAAAAGAGAATCTTGTGACACTGTGACCATCATAAATATGAGCCAGCTGCTGCGTGTCTTAATTTTGATCACGTGACCACGGGCATGCTGCAATGGTCGTAAGTGTGAAGAACGGTCATTAAGTCACTTTTTTCAGTGCTGTTGTAACTTTGAATGGTCACTAAAGAAACACAGGCAGTCCTCGACTTACAAAAGTTTGCTTAGTGACCGTTCAAAGTTACCACAGCACTGAAAAAAGTGACTTATGACTGTTTTTCACACTTATGACCGTTGAAGCATCCCCCTGGTCAGATGTTTAAAATTGGGACGCTTGGCAACTGACTTGTATTTACGACGGTCGCAGTGTCCTGGGGTCATGTGACCCTCTTTTGCGACCTTCTGACAAGCAAAGTCAAGGGGGAAGCCGGATTCACTTAACGACCGGGTTATTAATCGAACACCTTCCGTGATTCACTTAACGAATGTGGCAAGAAAAGTTGTAAAATGGGGCAAAACTCACTTATACAAATTTCCCACTTAGCAACCCAAGTTTTGGGCTCAATTTGTGGTTGTAAGTCGAGGACTACCTGGAGTGTAGCTGTCGCTGAGGCTTCTGGGAAAGGGTCCCAGGTTGTGAAAACTGGGCTAAGGCAGGC
>NW_015389852.1:58401-70984 GCF_001527695.2 Protobothrops mucrosquamatus
TGCCTCTTTTCGGCTTCTGCTTGGATTCCTAGATTTTTTTGGGGGGTGGGGCTTTTGTTCTCTTTATTTATTTTAAGCATTTCTCTCCATATTTTCTTCCTCCTCCTCCTCCTCCACCACCATTACACAAACCCCCCCTCCCTTCTAGCACTGATGAGGTTACCTAGTTGGGTCATTGAAATGTCTGCAAACCAAACTTAGGCAGATTCCACGGTCTTCCTCCTCTTCCTCTTCCTCCTCCTCCTCCTCCTCCTCCCCCCCCCCCGAATGCTACAACAGTTGTAAGTGTGAAAAATGTACATAAGCCACTTTTTGGAATGCCTTTGTAATTTTGAGCAGTCACTAATAAATCAGGGGTCCTCAAACTTGGCCCCTTTTAAGACTGGTGGACTTCAACTCCCAGAATTCCCCAGCCAGCCATGCTGGCTGGGGAATTCTGGGAGTTGAAGTCCACCAGTCTTAAAGTGGCCAGCAAAATCTCAGCAGCTTTGGTCTTGGGGGTGAGAGTTGTGAATTTTGCCCGTATTTGGGGTGTGTGTGTGTGGTGGGGGGGGCGAGAAGACTCTGTCTGCGCCCCCCTCCCCCAAAGGGGCAATCTGGCCAAGGGTTAATTAAACCCAGAAGAGAATCTGCAGAGGACAAAACTTCAAATTCCTCCCAACGTCTTTCTGTGTTTGCGGTCAGCAAGGAGACATTATTAATGGGATTAATCCAGTCCCCCTCCCACGCCTAGAGACCCCCCCCAAAAGCCCCTTGGCTCAGCTCCAGTTCTGGGGGGGTTTTTTGGGCTGACCTCTGCTGGGTCTCCCACCAAGAGGGGGCAAATATCAATGGGGTGAAACCGATTAACAAAGTCCCCCCACCCCCCCAATGCAACGTTTTGCAGAGGAACAGACAGGCAGGAGGGATGAAGGCCCTCCCACCCCCCACCTCGCCTCAAAAAGGCTCATTTGCAATCAAGGGAGGACGTGGGGAGGGGTGCAAAAGAGGGGAGATGGGGGGGGGTCTTTGCTGCTAGGATTCTTCCCCTGAACACAAATAGGAAGCCTAATGCAAGGCCAAGAGAGCACAGCAAGATTATATTTATTTTATTTTATTATTATTTTATTATTTTATTTTATTTTATTTTATTATTTTATTTTATATTATTATTTTATTTATTTTATTTTATTTTACACTTTATTTTATTTTATTATTTTTTTTATTTTATATTATTTTATTTGTTTTAGTTTAGTTTAGTTTATTATTTTATTAATATTTTACTTTAATATTTTATTTTGGTTTATTTTATTTTATTTTATATTATTTTATATTATTTTATTTATTTTATTTATTTTGTTTTATTATTTTATTAATATTTTATTCTAATATTTTATTTTATTTTAATTTTAATTTATTTTATTATTTTATTTTACCTTTCTATTTTATTTTAGTTTTAGTTTATTATTTATTTATTTTATTATTTATTTTATTTTATTAGTTTATTTTAGTTTATTTATTTTAGTTTATTTTTTTATTAATATTTTACTTTAATATTTTATTTTATTTTAATATTTTATTTTTGTTTATTATTTTATTTTATTTTAGTTTAGTTTAGTTTATATTATTTTATTTATTTTAGTTTATTTTGTTTTATTTTATTAATATTTTACTTTAATATTTTATTTTATTTTAATATTTTATTTCAATTTATTATTTTACTTTGCCTTTCTATTTTATTTTAGTTTTAGTTTATTATTTATTTTTTATTATTTATTTTATTTTAGCTTATTATTTTATATTTTATTTTATTTTGTTATTTTATATTTTTTTATTTTATTTTATTTTTATTTTACTTTATTGTATTGTATTGTATTATTTTATTTTTATTTTATTTTTTACTCCTATTTTATTTTCTATTCTACTCAATTCTTTTTGTTATTTTGTTTTATTTACTTGATTCTTTTCTTTTCTTTTCTTTTTATTTTATATTATTTTATGGTTTTATTTTGTTTTCATTTTATTCTATTTTATGTTTTTACATTGTTTTACTTTATCTCCTTTCTTTCCTTTCCATTTTTTTCTTTTATTCTCAGTTTTTACTTGATTATTTTATTTCACTTTGTTTTCTTTTCATCATGTTACTTGATGTGGTGGCTTTATTTTATTTTATTTTATTTTATTTTTTCCCTTTGCAAAGCAACGGACCTGGGTTCACATCTGGGTCTTCTGGATGTTCACATCTGCCCCATCAGATGCCATCGTTGCCAGCAGGGCCGAAATAAAATAAATAAAAATAAAAGGATGCGTTTCCACCCGAAGGCTGCAAAATCTGCTAAATACGCGGAATTTATGCCCCTTTGGCCAGACACAAAGGAGAGACGCAACCACACCACACGGCTAAGACTAGCCATCCTCTTTCCCAGAGTTATCCATCACTGGTGAGGCAGGTCTCCCCCCCCCGCCCCATTAAACCCACCCAATTTGGGTCACATGGAAATCCACCCCACCCCGAAAGCCAGGGAAATGTGCTCCTTGTGCGAATCCTCCTCCCTTCTTAAATAGGCAGCCGGGATGGGTGTCCGGAAGGCTGGATGGAGAGCAAAGAGGAGGAGGAGGAGGAGGAGGAGGGGGTAGGTTATGAACTGGTTTTTTGGGGGGGAAGAAGAACCCCCCCCCAGGAGAGGGGGGGAAATCAGGTTAAACTTGAAATTCAAGATGGCCGCCTTCCTTTTCTGACTTCTTTTGCTTTCTCTTCTTTTCTTCCATTTCTCTCTCTTCCTTTCCTTCCCTTCCTACATTTTCCTTCCCTTCCTTTTCCTTTGCGCCTCTCTCTTTTCTTCATTCTAACCTCCCTTCTTTCTCTCCTTCCTTCCTCCCTCTTTGCCGTTCTCCATTTTTTCCCTTTCCCTTCCCTTCTTTCTCTCTCTTTCTCTCGTACTTTTCCCACCTTGTATTCCTTGTTCTTTTTTTTCCCCCCTGCCTTTGCTTTCTTTCACGCTTTTCCTTTTGTCTTCTTCCTGCCGGCCTTCTTTTTCTCTCCTTCCTATTCTCATTTCCCATTTCCTTTTTCCTTCCTCTCTCCTTTGCCTTCCTTTCTTTCCTCCTCCATCTCTCTCTCCCTTCCTTTCTTTTACCTTCCTTCCTTCCTTCCCTCTCCTTTCCTTCCTTCCCTCTTCTCCTCCTTCCTGCCTTCCTTAGCTTCTTTCTTTCCTTCTTTCTCCTTTCCTTTTCTTCCTTTCTCCATTCTTCCTTCTTCCCTCCCTCCCTCTTTTCTCCTCCTTTCCCTTTGCTCCTTCTTTTCTTCCCATTTCCTTCTTTCTCTTTCTCTTTCCTTTCTTTTCCTTCCCTTCTCTTTCTCGCTTGCTCCCTCCCTCTTCCGTCCTTCCCTCCCTCCCTCTTCTCCTTCCTTCCTTCCTTCCTTCCTTCCTTCCTTCCTTCCTTCCTTCCTTCCTCTCTCTGTCCCTCCCTCCCTCCGACCCGCGAAGCAACTGACAGCTCCATTGACCAAATAGCTTCCATTTTACAAATTTCTATTTGTGTTCTGAACGCATCCCACTGGGTTGCTACTAAATAATACACAAAATAATGAGAACCCAGAAAAAGCAAAATTGCCCAAGGACTGGAATTGCAGGCCCTCAAAAGTGTCGGGCTTAAAATGGGGGGAGGGGGGAAACAAGACCCCCAAATCTTTCTCTCAGCCCCTCATGCTCCCTCCAGTCTTTCCATCTCGCCTGTGAAACGAAGGCGGGAGACTGAACTGGGGAGAGCGACATGTAAGACCTTGGAATCTGCTTTAGGTCGTAAATGTCATATAAATCAACCTGTGTGTGTGCGACCCATGTGGAAATACATGCACACCCATGACACCCCACGCCCTGTGGCTCTCCGTCTCACCAACTCTCGGAGGATCAGCCGGTGCAAACATCACAGGCAGTCCTCGACTTATAACAGTTCCATTTAGTGACCGTTCAAAGTTACAATGGCACTGAAAAAAGGGACTCCTTTTCACCGTTTTTCACACTTAACGATCGTTGCCCCATCCCCATGGTCAGGTGTTCAAAATTCAGAAGCTTAGCAACTGACTCATATTTACGATGGGTCGCAGTGTCCCTGCCTGAGCAGGGGGCTGGACTAGAAGACCTCAAAGGCCCCACCCAGCTCTATTATTCTATTCTGTTCTGTTCTGTTCTGTTCTGCTGTTCTGTTCTGTTCTAGTCTAAATAAAGATTCTATTCTATTCTATTCTATTCTATTCTATTCTATTCTATTCTATTCTAGTCTAGTCTAGTCTAGTCTAGTCTAGTCTAGTTTACTCTATTCTATTCCATTCCTATTCTATTCCATTCCATATTTTCTATTCTATTCTATTCTATTCTATTCCATTCCTATTCCATATTTTCTATTCAATTCAATTCAATTCCATTCCATTCCTATTCCATATTTTCTGTTCTATTCTATTCTATTCTATTCCATTCCTATTCTATTCCATTCCATATTTTCTATTCTATTCTAGTCTAGTCTATTCTATTCTAAATAAAGATTCTATTCTAGTCTAGTCTAAAGATTCTATTCTATTCTATTCTATTCTATTCTATTCCATTCCTATTCTATTCCATTCCATATTTTCTATTCTATTCTATTCTATTCTATTCTATTCTATTCTATTCTATTCTATTCTATTCTATTCTATTCTGTTGTTCTGTTCTGCTCTGCTCTGCTCTATTCTATTCCCTGTTATGTTTATTTCTATTATTCCTATTATTTCTATTATTCCTATTTCTATTTCTATTTCTATCCCGGGGTCGTGTGATCCCTTTTTGCGACCTTCTGACAAGGAAAGTCAGTGGGGGAAGCCGGATTGACTTCACAACCGTGCGACTCGCTTAACAACTGCCGGGATTCCCTTAATAACCCAGCCGAGAAAAGTCATAAAATGGGGGCAAAACTCACTTAACCAATGTCTTGCTTAGCAACAGAAATTTTGGGGCTCAATTGTGGTCGTAAGTTGAGGACTATCCTCAACTTCCAGGTCATTCTCCCCCCCCCCCAACATCTCTCCGTTTAACCAACTGTAGGAAAACACCAAGGAAATCACACACCAGACAACCTGAGTCCGCACACCAGCACGTGTGCAAAAGTCACACACTCTTTTAACAACCACAACCGATTCCAAGCTTTGAGCACGGCGGGTTTGTTCTGACCCCCTCAAACAAGCTTAGTTTCGGGGAGGCAATCCAAGGAACATGCCGATTAAGGCTTAAAAGCACACAAAAAAGAGAGAGAATTAATTACGGCACAACTGCGCTTCTAACCAGCCACCCCCTGCGTTTTTCCCTTATAAAACCCAAGGAAAAAAAGGAACGAGAGGGGCTTAAACGCATGTGCTGTTTAAAGACGGATGAAAGGAGCTGGCTGTGCACCCCAGGGGTTTCACAAATACCCCATTCAGACACAGCGGGGCGCGAAGAGAGTTCCTGTGATGGCAGGCCCGGCAACAAATGCAGCATATGGGATTGTGGCATGCAGAGAGAGAAAAACACGGCTGCATTTTCCCTCCTGGAGGGATCTGAGCATTCGTCGGTAGGAACGGAGTTCTGCTTAGCGCCGATTCCTGCATTCCCACAAGCAGGAATTCTTATCGTAGCAGGGCTGTTTTTTTTTCTCTCAAAGTCATTAATTTTTGAGATGGGTGGACTTCCACTCCCAGAATTCCCCTGCCAGATTGTTTTAAGATGGGTGGACTTCAACTCCCAGAATCCCCCAGCCAGCCTACTTTAAGAGGGGTGGACTTCAACTCCCAGAATTCCCAAGTCAGCCTGCTTTAAGAATGGTGGACTTCCACTCCCAGAATTCCCCAGTCAGCATGCTTTAAGATGGGTGGACTTCAACTCCCAGAATTCCCAAGTCAGCATGCTTTAAGATGGGTGGACTTCCACTCCCAGAATTCCCCAGCCAGCAAGATTTAAAATGGGTGGACTTCCACTCCCAGAATTCCCCAGCCAGCATGCTTTAAGATGGGTGGACTTCCACTCCCAGAATCCCCCAGCCAGCATGCTTTAAGATGGGTGGACTTCCACTCCCAGAATCCCCAGCCAACATGTTTTAAGATGGGTGGACTTCCACTCCCAGAATTCCCCAGCCAGCATGCTTTAATCTGTTTTTGTTTTTTTTTGCAGTGCATTGTAATTTTGAACGCTCGCTAAACAAATCATCGTACGTTGAGGATGACCAGTAGCATCTGGAGGGAAAAACATACGTTGGGACATGAAGGAAACCGCCACTTTAAAACAGGAACTGTTAAAGAAAATGTTTTATCTCTGTGGGCCGGAGGCAAGCAAAAGAGGGCACAGCACAAAATCATGCAGGCCTGGGGCGCGTTTGGTTGATCCGGAGTGGAGCCAGATTTGCAAATTTGTTCCATATTAGGATTCCATAAATTGCAGCGCAATGTTCTAAATTCCATAATCTGCCATAAGGCCTTCACATAAAACATGTTTTTTTTCGTTGGGCACATTGTGGTTTTCTGAACTCTCAGGAGTTAAGAGTACAGATTTAATAACTCAGTTTCTTAAACAGCAGGAATCTAATTCAACCTCCTCAGGTTTTGACATCAACCACCCCCACAAATGTCTACTTTGCAATCATGGGGACTAGAAGCTTCATCAGACTTAAGTCCTTTTACAGAAAACTGCACATACACCAGGAAATTGTCCCCATGAGTATCTCTGTGCAATCACAAGGACTAGAAACTTCATTAGACTTAAGTACTTTTACAGAAAATTACACGTCCACCAGTAAATTATCCCAAGTATCTCTTTGCAATCATGAGGATCTGAAACTTCACCAGATTTAAGTACTTTTGTAGAAAACGACACTTCCACGTTGTCCCCATAAGGGTCTTTTTTGCAATGAGGACTAAAAACTTCACCAAACTAACTTTTACAGAAGATTACACTTCCACCATGGAATTGTCCCCACAAGGATCTCTTTGCAATCACCAGGACTAGAAACTTCATCAGACTTAAGTACGTTGACAGAAAACTGCACTTCCACCAGGACGTTGTCCCAATAAATATTTCTTTGCAATTACAAGGACTAGAAGCTTCATCAGACAAGTATTTTTACAGAAAACTACATTCCCACCGGAAAATTGTCCCCACAAGTAGCTCTTTGCAATCACAAGGACTAGAAACTTCGCCAAACTTAAGTACTTTTACAGAAGACTACACTTCCACTAAGAAGTAGCCCCAGAAATATCTTTTTGCCTCCAGAAGTATCTTGTCCCCATTAGTATCTTTTTTTTGCATTGAGGAGGACTAGAAACTTCACCAAACGTTAAGTATTTTTACAGAAGACTACACTTCCACTAAGAAATTGTCCCCAGAAGTATCTTTTTTTGCATTGAGGACTAGAAACTTCACCAAACGTTAAGTATTTTTACAGAAGACTACACTTCCACTAAGAAATTGTCCCCAGAAGTATCTTTTTTGCATTAAGGAGGACTAGAAACTTCACCAAACTTAAATACTTTTACAGAAGACCACACTTCCACTAAGAAGTTGTCCCCATAAATATCCTTTTTTCCATTGAGGACTAGAAGCTTCGCCAAACGTTAAGTACTTTTACAGAAGACCACACTTCCACTAAGAAACTGTCCTCAGGAAGTATCTCTTTGCAATCATGAGGACTGGAAACTTCATCAGACCTAAGCACTTTTGCAGCAAACTACCCTTCCATCTGATTTTTGCTCCCTCCTCGTTTGTTGGCAAAGAGAAACAAATGACAGCAAAACCCAATTTCATGGGGGGGAGGTGAGGGGGGGGTCGGCATTCAGAGCGGGGTGGGGTGGTTTGCATACCTACAAAAAGGACGAGACAAGGACCCTCGTTCAGCTGGACAGCGTTGGAATCGGTCAGCTCTAAGACTGGCTTAGGGTGCCAGGGGAACTCCTGGCATTCAATGTCATTCAGGACCTCGACTCGGCCTTGTCGGGTGATCACGTCTCCCTTAGTGTCCAGGACGATAAGAGTAGGGATACCTGCGATCGGACAAAACGAGAAAGAAACCGAGATAGGAGAGGGTTAAGAAGGAAAGAGGAGTAACCACATCATCATCTTCATCATCATCATCATCTTCATCATCATCATCATGAGGTTGGAAGGGACCTTGGAGGTCATCTAGTCCAACCCCCTGCTCAGGCAGAAAACCCTACACCATTTCAGACAAATGGCTGTCCAGTCTCTTCTTAAAAATTTCCAGTGTTGGCAAGTTCACCGCTTCTGGAGGCAGGTTGTTCCACTGATTAATTGTTCAAACTGTCAGGAAATTTCTCCTTAGATCTAGGCTGGGGAATTCTGGGAGTGGAAGTCCACCTATGTTCAAATATGTTGGCTGGGGAATTCTGGGAATTGAAGTCTCCCCATCTTAAAGGAGGCTGGCTGGGCAATTCTGGGAATTGAAGTCTGCCCATCGTAAAGCATGCTGGCTGGGGAATTCTGGGAGTTGCCCACCCATCTTAAAGCATGCTGGCTGGGGAATTCTGGGAGTTGAAGTCCAGCCATCTTAAAGCATGCTGGCTGGGGAATTCTGGGAATTGAAGTCCAAATATCTTAAAGTTGCTAAGATTGAGAAACACTGGTCCACTGTACAGGTAGTCCTCGACTTACAACCTCAATTGAGCCCAAAATTCCTGTTGCTAAGCAAGACATTTGTTAAGTGAGTTTTGCCCCATTTTACAACCTTTCTTGCCAGCGTTAAGTGAATCACTGCAGCTGATAAGTTAGTAACCTGGTTGTTAAAGTGAATCCGGCTTCCCCATTGACTTTGCTTGTCAGACGGTCGCAAAAGAGGATCACGTGGCCCCCCGGGACGCTGCAACTGTCATAAATACGAGTCACTTGCCAAGCGTCTGAATTTTGATCATGTGACCATGGGGATGCTGCGATGGTCGTAACTGTG
Source organism: Protobothrops mucrosquamatus (assembly GCF_001527695.2). NCBI lineage: Eukaryota > Metazoa > Chordata > Lepidosauria > Squamata > Viperidae > Protobothrops > Protobothrops mucrosquamatus. Next base: position 67,342 of record NW_015389852.1, read on the forward strand.
AACAACGGTCATGTCGCTTTTTTCAGTGCCGTTGTAACTTCGAACGGTTACTAAACGGTCACAAGGAGTAGCCGTATAGCAGGGGTCTTCAAACTTGGCCACTTGAAGACTTGTGGACTTCAACTCCCAGAATTCCTCAGCCAGCCCTGAGGGAGTTGAAGTCCACAAGTCTTAAAGTGGCCAACACTGGAAGTTTTTAAGAAGAGACTGGACAGCCATTTGTCCGAAATGGTATAGGGTTTCCTGCCTGAGCAGGGGGTTGGACTAGATGACCTTCAAGGTCCCTTCCAACTTTACTATTATTATTATTATTATTATTATTATTATTATTATTATTATTATTATTATTATTATTATTATTAAGTTTGAAGACCCCTGTTGTATAGACCATTTTTGCAAAGCCTGGGTGTATTGCAAGCCAGCATCTCGCTTTTCAAACTCAGCTGTTTCGTGCTCTGATTGTCGGCCCCCCCTCTGCATTCCAGCGCTCCGGGTTCAGATCCAGGACAGGCTCCCAAACTGCTCATGTAACATTCCGACTCCACAGTGTCTCTAGACCGACACATGCCTCTCAAGTGAAGAGGGCAATTTAAGCCTCTTCCGCCTTGCTCCACCCACTACACTTCAGGACCGGAACTGCACTGTGCAATTAGAAGCTGGTATCTCCTATTGCAGGGGTAGGCAACCTTGGCCCTTTTATGACTCGTGGACTTCAACTCCCAGAATTCCTGAGCCAGCCATGCTGAGGGGAAAGGGAGAGGTTTCCAAGCTGAGCCATGCTGGCTCAGGAATTCTGGGAGTTGAAGTCCACGAGTCATAAAAGGGCCATGATTCCCCATCCCTGCCCTATATCAGGGGTCCTCAACCTTGGCAGCTTTAAGACTCGTGGACTTCAACTCCCAGAATTCCTGAGCCAGCATGGCTCAGCTTGGAAACCTCTCCCTTTCCCCTCAGCATGGCTGGCTCAGGAATTCTGGGAGTTGAAGTCCACGAGTCATAAAAGGGCCAAGGTTGCCTACCCCTGCAATAGGAGATACCAGCTTCTAATTGCACAGTGCAGTTCCGGTCCTGAAGTGTAGNCTCCCAGAATTCCTGAGCCAGCCATGCTGAGGAGAAATGGAGAGGTTTCCAAGCTGAGCCATGCTGGCTCAGGAATTCTGGGAGTTGAAGTCCACGAGTCATGAAGAGAGCCAAGGTTGCCTACCCCTCCGTCCTAGTGTAATGGGCGCACAATGTAGGGTGGCGGGGGGGGGGCTCTGTCCATTGCAGCCATTCAGACTGACTGGAATCAGATTGCAGGTCCATGGAGATTCTCCTTCATCCAGGTTGTCCCAAAGGTGTTTTTTCAGGAGTCAGCTAGACTTTTTTGGTTTTTTTTCTTTGAAGACGTTTCGCTTCTCATCCCAGAAGCGTCTTCCGTTCTGACCGGATGGTGGGGAATGGAAGGATTTATACTCCTTGCAGAAAGCTGGTCATTTGCCTTCTTTTAGAGAGTCGTTGAGGCCACTTGGAGGTTTACCTGTGTCCTCAGGGTCACCTGAGTGGTGCAAATGGGTGTGGAGCCTCCTTGGACCTGCTGAAAGGACTGTGTGTGTTGTGGAGCTGTGCTTTCTGCAGGACGTTTTCTGCCCTGTGTCCCTTCACTGTTGAACACCATTCCCCGCCCTCCGGTCAGAGCGGAAGAAGCTTCTTGGAGGAGAAGCGAAACGTCTTCAAAGAAAAACAAGTCCAGTTGCCTCTTGAAAAAGCAGCTTTGGGATAAATCAGATTGCATGTCCGATTCTCAGTGAAAAGGATACAGGAGAGAGGGAGGGAGGGTGGAGAGAGAAAGAAGGGAGAGAGGGAGGAAGGAAGGAAAGGAGGGAGGGAGGAAGGAAGAGTGGAGAGAGAAAGATGGGAGACAGGGAGGAAGGAAGGAAGGAAGGAGAGAAGGGAGGGAGGGAGGAAGGAAGGAGAGAGAGAGAGAAAGAAAGAGGAGAAAAGGAGGAAGGAAGGAAGCAAGGAAGGAAAGGAGGGAGGGAGGAAGGAGAGGAGGGAGGAAGGGGGGAGAAAGAAGGGAGAGAGGGAGGAAGGAAGAAAGGAGAGGAGGGAGGGAAGAAGGAAGGAAGGAGAGACAGAAAGGAAGGAGGAAGGAGAGAGAAAGAAGAGAGAGAGAGGGAGGAAGGAAGGAAGGAAGGAAGAAAGAAAGCAAGGAAGCAAGGAAAGGAGGGAGGAAAGAAAGGAGGGAGGAAGAGAGGGAGGGAGGAAGGAAGAGAGGAAGGGTGGAGAAAGAAGGAAGAGAGGGAGGGAGGGAGGGAGGGAGGAAGGAAAGAGAGAAAGAAGGGAGAGATGGAGGAGGGAAGGAAGGATAGACAGAAGGGAAAAGAGAGAGAGAAAGAAGGAAGGAAGGAGAGAGGGAGGAAGAAAAGAAAGAAGGAAGGGGGGAGGGAGGGAGAAAACCTGCCAAAGGCAGGGGGGTTGCAGACGTTAAGGCCGGTTGGGAAAAGACCGAAGCCGAACTCTTTCTCCTTTAGCCTTCATGGCTCCGGGGACTCTTTGCCGTCTCTTCTCACATCCAGAAATTGCCGGAGAAACCCGATCCAGGTGAGGAGACGGCCTGTCCGGACAGCCACCTGTTCTTCAGCTGCTCTGGAATCGGATCCCCCCCGCAAGTGAGGCCGGCTGCAGCCTTGGCCCTCCCTACCCTTCCCGTCTTCTCTCTCCAGCAAGCGCACCAAACAAACGGCAACCGCAACACGCTGCTCCGGGGCCACTTGCGTGATGCCACTGCCGAAAAGGCAAAGGCGATTGTTGGCTCACTTCAGAGTTGAGCTAAAAAACGGCATGTTTTTTCCTCAGAAGCTGCTCCTTTGGCGGGAAGGCTCAAAGCATCCCGAGCCAGAGTATCCCCTACAGGTAGTCCTCGACTTACAACAGTTCATTTAGTGACTGTTCAAAGTTACAACGGCACTGAAAAAAGGACCGTTTTTCAGGCTTACGACCGCTGCATCGTCCCCACGTTTACACGATCAAAATTCAGACGCTTGGCAGCCGACTCGTATTTACGACCGTCGCGGTGTCCCGGGGTCATGTGACCCCCCCTTTTGTGACTTTCTGACAAGCAAAGTCAAGGGGAAAGTCAGATTCGCTTAACAACCGTGTGACTCAATTAACAACGGCAGTGATTCACTCAGCCAACGGTAGCAAGAAAGGTCGTAAAATGGGTCAAAGGGTCACTTAACCAATGTTTCACTTAGCGACAGAAATGTTGGGTTCAATTGTGGTCGTAAGCCGAGGAGCACCTGTAGACCGCAGGGCTGTTGTGCAAATAACGCAGTTTGACATTTTCAAGCTCTCTGGAGGCCTGGCAAGCATCCAGCTGCCATGTTCTCCAAGTGATGTCTCAGTGCAGGGGTCTTCAAACTTGGCCCTTTTATGACTTGTGGACTTCAATTCCCAGAATTCCTCAGCCAGGCACGCTGGCTCAGGAATTCTGGGAGTTGAAGTCCACGAGTCATGAAGGGGCCATATTTCTCCCATGCTGGCTCAGGAATTCTGGGAGTTGAAGTCCACGAGTCATGAAGGGTCCATAGTTCCCCCATGCTGGCTCAGGAATTCTGGGAGTTGAAATCCGCAAGTCATGAAGGGGCCATAGTTCCCCCAT
>NW_015389852.1:71083-75081 GCF_001527695.2 Protobothrops mucrosquamatus
CTCAGCCAGGCACGCTGGCTCAGGAATTCTGGGAGTTGAAGTCCACGAGTCATGAAGGGGCCATATTTCTCCCATGCTGGCTCAGGAATTCTGGGAGTTGAAGTCCACGAGTCATGAAGGGTCCATAGTTCCCCCATGCTGGCTCAGGAATTCTGGGAGTTGAAATCCGCAAGTCATGAAGGGGCCATAGTTCCCCCATGCTGGCTGAGGAATTCTGGGAGTTGAAGTCCATAAGTCATGAAGGGTCCATAGTTCCCCCATGCTGGCTCAGGCATTCTGGGAGTTGAAGTCCATAAGTCATGAAGGGGCCATAGTTCCCCCATGCTGGCTGAGGAATTCTGGGAGTTGGTCCCCAAGTCATGAAGGGGCCATGGTTCCCCCATGCTGGCTGAGGAATTCTGGGAGTTGAAGTCTACAAGTCATAAAAGGGCCAAGTTTGAAGACACCTGTTTTAGTGCCTCCTTTGAAGAATTGTTCTAAGGCTGACTGTTCTACTGTTCTCTCTCTCTCTCTCTCTCTCCCTCCCTCCCTCCCTCTCTCTCTACTTTCGACTACCTTGAATGCCGTACAGCCGGTTGAGACGCGACCGCCGCCCTTCATCGGCGTAGGGGATCGATAACCAGGGCATCTCGCTGAAATACTGTTTGAACGACTCCTCCGACCTGCAGGGGACACAGGAATCAGAACAACAGAATAACAGAGTGGGAGGGGACCTTGGAGGTCATCTAGTCCAACCCGCTGCTCAGGCACGAGACCCTATATACCATTCCAGACAAATGGCTGCCCAATCTCTTCTTGAAAACCACCAGTGTTGGAGCATTCACAGCTTCTGGAGGCTTCACATGATCTTGATTCTCTGCCTCTATTAATGCAGCCTAGCACTGTGTTGGCTTTTTGGGCAGCTGCAGCAGACGGCTGACTCCTGTTTAAGTGATTGTCCACTAGGACTCCGAGGTCCCTCTCACAGTTGCTACTATTGAGCCATATTCTACACCTGTGTATTTGGTCGGTCTTCCTTCCTTCCTTCCTTCCTTCCTTCCTTCCTTCCTTCCTTCCTTCCTTCCTTCCTTTTCTTCCTCCCTCCCTTTTTATCCTTCACTTTTTTCTTCCTTCCTCTTTCATTTTCTTCCGCATTTCTTTCATTTCCCCTCTCTCCTTCTTCCTTCCTTTGTCCCTCCCTTCCTGTCTCTTTCCTTCCCTCCTGCCTTCCCTCCCTCCACTTCACTTATTTTCTTAACCCCTTCCTCGCTCCCTCCCTCCCTTTCCTTCATTCTCCAAATCTTTCTTCCTTCTTTCTTCCTCATTTTCTCTTCTCCTCTCTTCACTTTCCTTCCTCCTTCTCTCCTTTCTTTCCTCTCTTGCTCTCGTCCTCCCTCTTTATTCCTTCCTCCTTCCTTCCTTTCTTTTTCCTTCCCTTTTCTTTTCTTCCATTTCTCTTTTCTTCCCCTTCCTTCCTCCCTCCCTCCCTCCCTCCCTCCTTCCCTCTCTTTCTCCAATACTCAACTGATCTCCAATTCCACCCAGGTAATAAAAGGGGCTAAAAGCAAAAACAGGATTTATGCCCTTCCGTTTGGGATTCGTGGTGCAATTCGTACTTACCTGTCGGCACTAACGAAGATAATCTCGAATTTTTGACCAGCTTCTTTGATTTTCCGGTAGGATTCCACCAGAACCCGAGTCAGGCTTCTACAAGGCGGGCACTGCAGAAAGAAAAAGCAAAATAAAAATAAAATTAAAATTAAGCCAAACAGCCGAGGAATTAGGGAAGCTCTTGATATACTACAAAAAAGACATTTTTTTTGTCCCTTTCTCTCCAAGTGACAGAAATAACTAGAATAATATGGGATGCAGGCTGGCAAACCGATACACGCAGAGGACTAGAAACTTAAGTGGATTTTCCCTCACCAAAGTGCAGGGCTCCTAGGAAATGCAGACACAGAAGCCCCACTACAAGCTAACGATGAATCAGGAAACAGGGAGTCCTCAACTTACGACGTTTCATTGAGTGACCATCCAAAGTTACAACGGCACTGAAAAAAGTGACTTACGACCGTTTTTCACACTTACGACCGTTATAGCATCCCCGCGGTCAGGTGACCAAAATTCAGATGCTTGGCAATTGACTCATATTTATGACGGTCGCGACCTTCTGACCAGCAAAGTCAACGGGGGTAAGCCAGATTCACTTAACAACTGTCTTGCTGAATTAAGAACGGCGTTGATTTGCTTAACGACGGTGGCAAGGAAGGTCATAAAATGGGTCAAAATTTGTTTCACAAACGTCTCGCTTAGCAACAGAAATTTTGGGCTCAATTGTGGTCATAACTTGAGGACTACCTGTAAGGATTCAGAAGTCCGGTCACATGACCTGTTTCCCCCCACCCCCCGGAACCATCAGATCTTTGAGTCCAGGTCATAAGTCATAAGTCGAGAATTGCTTGTAAGTTGGATTCATCTGCATAGGCCCACTGTTCGCTCGTGGAACTCATTGCCACTGTATATGGAGTGGTGGGCAGAGTGAGGTCCAGCGTTCATGTGGCTGTTTGCAATGGGAACGCCCTGGAGCCTGAAGCTGAAACTAGATTTTTGCAATTTCAAGGAATAACAATAATAATAATAATAATAATAATAATAATAATAATAATAATAATAATAATAATAATAATAATAATAATAATAATAATAATAATAATAATAAAGTTGGAAGGGACCTTGGAGATCATTTAGTCCAACTCCCTGCTCAGGCAGGAAACCCCTATACCATTTTGGACAAATGGCTTTCCAGTCTCTTCTTAAAAACTTCCAGTGAGGACAAATTCAGGGAAAACTCGGATTCAAATGGAGACCCCAGAGAAGAAGGGGGGGGGGCTTACCCAGTGCGCAGAGAAGTAAACCCCGACATGGGAGCCTTCCAGGACGCTGCTCTCGAGGGGAGGCCCGCTATTTCGGAGAAGGGGGCCGGCCACCACCTCGCCGAACGGCCGAGGACCCCAAGGGAACTCCAGCCCTGGGGGAGGAAAGCAGAAAGAAGGGAGGGGGTCAAGAGAGGCTGCTGAGAGGTATGGTTATTGATTGAATTAATTAAAATTCCATCCATCTCTCACCATGAATGAGTCTCAGATGGATCTAGTGGTTAAGGCAATAGGTTAGAAACTAGGAGAGGGTGAGTTCTAGTTCTGCCGGATGGATGACTTTGGGCCAATCACCAGGAGACGGTGAGTTCTAGTCCCACCTTAAGCATAAAGGCCAGCTGGGTAACTTTCGGCCAATCACCAGGAGACGGCGAGTTCTAGTTCTGCTTTAGGCACAAAAACCAACTGAATGACTTTGGGCCAATCACTAGGAATCAGTGAGTTCTAGTCCCGCCTTAGGCACGAAAGTCGGATGGGTGACTTTTGGCCAATCACCAGGAGACGGTGAGTTCTAGTCCCGCCTTAGGCATGAAAGTCAGATGGGTGACTTTCAGCCAATCATCAGGAGATGGTGAGTTCTAGTCCCGCCTTAGGCATGAAAGTCGGATGAGTGACTTTTGGCCAATCACCAGGAGACGGTGAGTTCTAGTCCCGCCTTATGCATGAAAGTCAGATGGGTGACTTTCAGCCAATCATCAGGAGATGGTGAGTTCTAGTCCCGCCTTAGGCATGAAAGTCGGATGGGTGACTTTCGGCAATCACCAGGAGACGGTGAGTTCTAGTCCCGCCTTAGGCATGAAAGTCGGATGAGTGACTTTCGGCCAATCACCAGGAGACGGTGAGTTCTAGTCCCGCCTTATGCATGAAAGTCAGATGGGTGACTTTCAGCCAATCATCAGGAGATGGTGAGTTCTAGTCCCGCCTTAGGCATGAAAGTCGGATGGGTGACTTTCAGCCAATCATCAGGAGATGGTGAGTTCTAGTCCCGCCTTAGGCATGAAAGTCGGATGGGTGACTTTCGGCCAATCACCAGGAGACGGTGAGTTCTAGTCCCGCCTTAGGCATGAAAGTCGGATGGGTGACTTT
>NW_015389852.1:75993-77795 GCF_001527695.2 Protobothrops mucrosquamatus
TCCCGCCTTAGGCATGAAAGTCGGATGGGTGACTTTGGGCCAATCACCAGGAGACGGTGAGTTCTAGTCCCGCCTTAGGCATGAAAGTCAGATGGGTGACTTTCAGCCAATCACCAGGAGACAGTGAGTTCTAGTTCCGCCTTAGGCATGAAAGTCAGATGAGTGACTTTCGGCCAATCACCAGGAGACGGTGAGTTCTAGTCCCGCCTTAGGCATGAAAGTCGGATGGGTGACTTTGAGTAAATCACCCCAGGAGATGGTGAGTTCTAGTCCCGCCTTAAGCATGAAAGTCAGCTAGGTGAAGTCCACAAGTCATAAAAGGGCCATAGTTCCCCTTGTTGACTCAGGAATTCTGGGAGTTGAAGTCCATAAGTCATAAAAGGGCCATAGTCCCCCTTGTTGGCTCAGGAATTCTGGGAGTTAAAGTCCAGAAAACAAAAGGGCCATGGTTCCCCACCTCTGTACCTACATGGATGGGAAGAATTTTGGCCCAACAAGGAACGCGTTCTGTCTCCTCTTACCTTCTGGGTCGTCCCGGATCACCAAAAGGCCGTTCCGACAAATCACTTTCCCAGTGTTGGCATCTATAAATATCAGCGAGGGGATGTTAGAAACCCGGAATTTGTTCCACAGTTTCAACTAGAACAGAAAAAAACAAAAAGAAAAAGAAAAGAGAATAAAAACACCACAATGGAACAGAAGTGCAATTAACGAAATAAGGGGAAGAAATGATCTTTATACAGCCAGTCCTCAATTTACAAACATTCGTTTAGCCTCCGTTTAAAGTTACAATTGCCGAAAAAAGTGACTTACGACTGGTCCTCACACATACGACCATTGCAGTAACCTCCCCACCCCACCGTCACATAATCACATGCTCTTTATTTGAGACCTTCCCAGCTAGCTTCCAACAAGCAAAGTCAATGCAGGAAGCTGGATTCGCTTAGTGACCAAGCAATTCGTTTAACAACTGCAAAGATTTATCTTACAACCCTGGCAAAAACAGTCGTAAAATCAGGCACAACTTGCTTAACCACCGCCGTTGCTTAGAAAGATCATAGGAAGCTTGCTTCCTGGTATTCAGGATGCTGCTTATGAGCGTTCATATGTGCTTAGAGCTCAAAGCATCGTTCGAGACCCCACACACCCACTTTGCGGTCTGTTCCTGTTGCTTCCCTCTGGGAGGAGGTTTGGAAGTATTTACAACATGACTACCCGATTCTGTAAAAACTTTGTTCCCTATGCCATTCGTCTGCTAAACTCACAAGATTTGTTTTGCTCGCCATGCACCTGTCTACATAACTGTTGTTTCTCTGTGTCATATAACAGGGCTTTTCAACCTTTTCACCCACTGTACCACTTTTAGGATACGGCAACATCCGAGTACCACCAGTCACCTAGCAAGGTATCAAAAACTTGATGACCCCACTCCCCCAAAAAGAGAAAAAGTGATAAAGGACAGGTAGTTCTCGACTTACAACAGTTCGCTTAGTGACTCTTTGAAGAGATACAGACCCTGCTGGCTCTTCAAGGGACACAGACCCTGCTAAGTCATTCCCATCCTTACATCTTACATTACATAAGCTGGTTAGCTGTTAAATCATTACCGTATATTCCGGCGTATAAGACGACTGGGCGTATAAGACGACCCCCAACTTTTCCAGTTAAAATATAGAGTTTGGGCTATACTCACCGTATAAGACTACCCCTGTTCCAACGCACACCAAATAAAAATTAAAAAACAGATTTGATTTCAATATGGTAATTTTAATTCAAATGCTTATGACATGCAGGTACTTAGC
>NW_015389852.1:79368-83679 GCF_001527695.2 Protobothrops mucrosquamatus
GCGGCGGGAGGCGGCAGGACGGGGGGAGGGGTTACCTGCATCCTGCCAGCCGAACTCTGGAAGCCTGCCTGAATACCCGTATTTTCCGGCGTATAAGACGACTGGGCGTATAAGACGACCCCCGACTTTTGAGAAGATTTTCAGGGTTTAGAAAGTCGTCTTATACGCCGGGAAAATACGGTACTTTGACAAAGGTCATAAAATCAGGTGCAAACTCACTTAACAACTGCCACGCTTAGCAACGGAAATTCTAGTCGTAAGTCGAGGACTATCTATATAATGCTTGATTGACTTAACAACTGCAGTGATTCAGTTAACCGACGTGGCCAAAAATGGTCGTAAAATTAAGCGCAAGCTCACTTAACAAACCACCACGCTTAGGAACGAAAATTCTAGTTGTAAGCCGAGGACTAATTATATAATGCATGATTGTAAGCCTCACAGTGTCTGATTTTGGATCACAATTCGGACCGTAAGCAGCTTCCCAAACAATTACTTCTCCGCAAGCCAGTTGGTGAATTGGCGGTTTCCCTTCCAAATAGGTGGGATTACAAACCTCCCCCCAAGGCCCCACTGGCTGTGCACAATGGGAGTTAAGATCCAATAAACCCGGAAAGCCGCAAATTGCAAAAGCCTTAAATTAATGCAGCTTAAAACACACACAAACACACAAAACACTGAAATAAAATCCTTCTCCGCTTCATTCAGCCACCGGGTTCTTTGGCAATAAACGGATTAAACGAATGCACAATGGGGGGGGGGGGCACAAAAATGGGAAGCGAGAAGGAAAAAGACACATTCCTCACCTTATTTTTATTAGGGGGGTTACTTCGAGGGCACACCGGGTGCGAAAGCAAAATTCCCTCCTGTTCCATGGTCTATTCCTTGCAACAACAGGATTTCTTAAGCCAATCAAAAAATAGATGGTCCTCCTGGATATACCACAGTCCATTTAGTGACCGTCTGAAGTGACAACAGCCCTGAAAAAGGGACTTATCACTGTTTCTCACACTTAACGACCGTTACAGCATCTCCATGGTCACATGACCAAAATTCAGACGGTTGGCAACTGACTCATATTTATGACGGTTGCAGAGTCCCGGGGTCATGTGATCCCATTTTGCGACCGTCTGACAAGCAAAGTCAATGAGGAAGCCAGAGTGGGAATTGCTGGGAGGAGGAGGAGGAGGAGGAGGAGGAGGAGGAGGAGGAGGAGGAGGAGAACTGTGGGGTCGTTTGTGCTCTCTGAGCTTGGTGCTTTTGTTGAAGACGTTTCATAACTCAACTAGGTAACATCATCAATGCCAGAAGGGAGGAGGAGGAGGAGGAGGAGGACTGTGGGGTCGTTTGTGCTCTCTGAGCTTGGTGGTTTTGTTGCAGACGTTTCATAACTCAACCAGGTAACATCATCAATGCCAGAAGGGAGGAGGAGGAAGAGGAGGAGGAGGAGGAAATGGACTGTGGGTGCTCTCTGAGCTTGGTGGTTTCCTTGCAGACGTTTTATGGCCCAGCTAGGTAACATCATCCATGCTAGAAGGACGCTGGGTTTGCTCTCTGTTTATATCCTAGTCGTGGCTTGCCCTGTTCGTGTTGGAGGGAGGGCCCTCGGTAGTTCCTAGATTGAGGTATCGTTCATACCTTGATTATTGAATCAGTACTCATATAAGCAGAGGTTAACCCCAGGATTAATACCCAGCCAAGAAATAAGCCCTGATAATGCTAGCTAGTTGGGTAAGGACATGTCTGCAAAAACCCACCAAGCTCTCAGAGTATCAAGTGCCCCACAGTCCTTTCCCCACTCCTCCTCCTCCTCCTCCTCTTCCACTCTGCAATTCCCCCTCCCTTCTAGCACTGATGATGTTATCTAGTTGGGTCATGAAACGTCTGCAAGGAAACCACCCAGCTTACAGAGCACCAAGGACCCTCAGTCCTCCTCCTCCTCCTATCCCTGATGATGTTACCTAGTCGGGTCATGAAACGTCTGCAAGAACCCCCCCCCTTCTCCGAGAGCCCCCAGGACCCCACAGTTCAACCCGGAGCTCGAAATATTCTTTCCCCTCAGTAAAAACCACGCAAGGCGCAGATCCGCCTTCCGGAACCACAACCCCCGATGGCACCACGGCGTTTAATCTGAAGTCCGTTTATCCTGCCGTTTAACGGGCCTGTTTGCCTTTCAAACCGGAAGGCCTTCAGCTGCGTCCACAAAACCCAGGACGCTCGCTCGCTCGCTCGCCAGCAGCCGACCCCGAAGAGGAAGGAGAAGGAATTTTGCAGAGCCTGCAGGCTCTGGAGCAGGCCCAAAATGTTATTTGCAAACTCTCTCGCCGAGGGCCCACTTCAAAACCGGCCAAATCCTCATGTTTGTTTGGCCTGCGCCGTCCAGAGGAGCCTCTGGGAGTTAAGTTACCTCAGCTTTTTTTTTTTTTTTTGGCAGGCGGAAGAGCAAACGGCTGCTTCTTCCTCGGGTTACGGCTGACCGAGGTGGCATCCCTGCCGATGGGCAGGAAGCGTCTCAGGAAATCAAATGATCGTTTTACGAGCAGAGGAGAAGAGGAAGGCGAGTGAGCGGAGTGGAATGGATAAAGACTGAGACGGTGACTCAGTAAAAAAAATGACTGCAGTTAATCCTCGACTTACGACCACAGTTGAGCCCAAAATTTAGGTCACTAAGTGAAACATTAATTACGTGAGTTTTGCCCCGTTTTACAAGCTTCCTTGCCACTGTTGTTAAGTGAATGGTTGCAGTTAGTAAAGAGGAGAAGGAGGAGGGGGGAGGAGGGGGGCTGTGGGGTCCCTGGTGCTCTCTGAGCTTGGTTGTTTTACTTGCAGGCGTTTCATGACCCAACTAGGTAACATTATCAGTGCTAGAAGGGAGGAGGAGGAGGAGGAGGAGGAGGAGGAGGAGGAGGAGAACGACAACAACTGTGGGGTCCTTGGTGCTCTTTGAGCTTGGTAGTTTTTCTTGCAGGAGTTTCATGACCCAACTAGGTAACATGATCATTGTTAGTTAGAAGACAGAGGGGTTTGCAGGGAGGAGGAGGAGGAGGAGGAGGAGGGGAGGGGGAGAAGGAAAAGGAGGAGGACTGTAGGTTCCCTGGTGCTCTCTGAGCTAGGTTGTTTTTCTTGCAGACATTTCATGACCCCACTAGGGAACATCATCAGTGTTAGAAGACAGAGGGGTTCGTAGAGAGGAGGAGGAGGAGGAGGAGGAGGAATACTGTGGGGTCCTTGGTGTTCTCTGAGCTTGTTAGTTTTTCTTGCAGATGTTTCATGACCCAACTACAGCGGTGGGATCCAGCCGGTGCGCACCACTTCGGCAGAACCGGAAGCTAATTCTTTGTTGCCCAGGCCCAGAACGGACTTCCGGAAGCGGCATCCACACAGAGAACCGGTTGTTCACATATTTGAATCTCACCACTGCCCAACTAGGTAACATGATCATTGTTAGTTAAAAGAGAGAGGGGTTTGCAGGGAAGAGGAGGAGGAGGAGGAGGAGGAGGAGAAGGAGAGGAAGAGAAGAAGAACTGTGGAGTCCTATGCAGTCCAAGAGACTCTTAACCATCAACCATTCTTGGGTGCTCAGCCTGCCTTATGGTCCAACTCACACAACCTTGAATTACTACTGGGAAAACCACAGTCAGTGGCATTGCACTGCAATGAGGGAGCCCTCCTTGGTATAGGGTTTCTTGCCTGAGCAGGGGGTTGGACTAGATGACCTCCAAGGTCCCTTCCAACTTTATTATTATTAAATCTTCAGGGGCCAGGCTGAACCACGGCTTAAAAAAGCACAAGGCTGCTTGGGATAAAATCTTGACTTGAGAGATTTCACCCACTGCAAAAAAGTTTTTTTCTTTAAAAAAAAAAAAAAAAATAGGCCGAAGATGATCCATCACACTAAGTCCTTTCAACAGCCCAGCAGGCCGGAATACAACAGGGAGAGGGCAAAACTGTTGCACGCACTCAGATTATTTGACTTTTGACCTTCCTGCTTCTAATAGGTTTATGGACATGGTTCTCAGCTTAGGAGGGGAAATTTTTTTTTTAAGGAGAATGGCCTACAATAGGCTTAATCCGGTAGTGTTAGGAGCTCCCAGTTTATCTTTGATTGCAATGCCACTGTGCCTCAGATAGACGGTGCAGAGTCCCTCCTTGTGAAGTGGGGGCATGGGGTGCAAGTGGGCCTGTTGATAATATACCTGGCCCCCTGCTATGTGTCAACGGCCCTGCCTGAGCTGGCTGACGTGATAGCCGGGGTGGCGGTTGAGACCCCTAGACTTATAGTTATGGGGGATCTCAACCTGCCATCGGCGG
>NW_015389852.1:85564-121072 GCF_001527695.2 Protobothrops mucrosquamatus
TCCAGCTTGCAGGACTGGCCTAGGGTAATTTTTAGGGGGGTTTTAATTATATTTTAATTCGACAAATATTTAATATTCTTTTTAATTAATTTTAAATTTGTATTGTCTTGTATGTATTTTAAATAGATTGTCAGCCGCCCTGAGTCCTACGGGAGAAGGGCGGGATATAAATTCAAATATAAATAAATAAATAAAAAAAACATCTGTCAAAAGCAAAACATAGACGGTGATTCAAACTAAAAAAAAACAAAACATTTTAAAAGTTTTAAAAAGCAAAAAATAAAATAAAATGTTGAGTTTGACTCTTGCGGACCACACCAGCGTTTCTCAACCTTCACAAATTTAAGATAGGTGAATGTCAACTCCCAGAATGCCCTAGCCAGCATGCTTTAAAATGTTGGCTGGGGAATTCTGGGAGTTGAAGTCCACCCATGTTCAAGCACGCTGGCTGGGGAATTCTGGGAGCGGAAGTCCACCCATCTTAAAGCATGCTGGCTGGGGAATTCTGGGAGTTGAAGTCTGCCCCTCTTCAAGCACTCTGGCTGGGGGATTCTGGGAGTGGAAGTCCACCCATCTTAAAACATGCCGGCTGGGGAATTCTGGGAGCTGAATCCACCCACTGCCAAGCTGCCAAGGTGCCCAAACGAGTGCCTGTGCTTAGATGAAAGAAAACCCGCATGATCTCACAAACTCGTAATTTCCCTTGAAATAACGCTTAATTGAGGGAAACGGCCTGCCGCAGAGAGACTGCCAACTCCCAGCTTTCCGGGCCAAGACGTGGCTCCTTCTAACGCTTTCGTCAACGCTAAAATTCAAAGAAGACGCAAAACCCAGGAGGGCAATTTCGGTTGACGGTGCATCTCACACCTGCCAAGAAGGGAAGAAGGGAGACAATTTCTCCAGGCAGAACCGTAAAGCCTTCCAAAACGCCGCATCCCACCGAGAGGGACGGACAACATCGCCCGATTGCAAACACCCCCAAATCAAGAAACGGGTCCTGCCCTCCACCCCAGCCTGCGCCCGTCCTCACACATTTTGCACGGCTAACCACATTCGGGCGGGCGATGCACGCTTGGCTCCCATCCCTCGACTTGTTTGGAGAGCTGACAAGGCCAGGAAAAATCCATCTTATTTGTCATAACAAATCCAAAGCAAACAGAAAAGCATTAGCCAATTAAAGTGGAATGCAGCAGCCAAAAAGAGAGGAACTTGCTTATTTCCTGCCTAGAGAAGGGGAGAGCAGGTTTAGAGGTTGCAAAACGGGGCTGGGATCACCCCCAAATTCCATTGGAGGGAAAAAAAGGGGGGGATTAGCACCATGGTAAAGCCATGGAGATCAGGGTGAGATAGAATAGAATAGAATAGAATAGAATAGAATAGAATAGAATAGAATAGAATAGAATAGAATAGAATAGAATTAATACCACTTTACAATGCCTTAGTAAGGCCACTCTTGGACTACGGCATCCAGTTTTGGTCACCATGATGTAAAAAAGATGTTGAGACTCTAGAAAGAGTACAGAGAAGAGCAACAAAGAGGATCAGGGGACTGGAGGCTAAAACATATAAGGAACGGTTGCTGGAATTGGGGATGTCTAGTTTAATGAAGAGAAGGACGAGGGGGGACAGGATAGCAGTGTTCCAGTATCTCAGGGGCTGCCCCAAAGAAGAGGGAGTCAAGCTATTTTCCAAAGTGCCTGAAGGCAGGACAAGAAGCAACGGATGGAAACTCATCCAGGAGAGAAGCAACCTGGAACTAAGGAGAAACTTCCTGACAGTGAGAACAATTAACCAGCGGAACAACCAGCCTCCAGAAGCGGTGAATGCTCCAACACTGGAAGTTTTTAAGAGACTGGACAGCCATTTGTCCGAAATAGTGTAGGGTTTCCTGCCTGAGCAGGGGGTTGGACTAGATGACCTCCAAGGTCCCTTCCAACTTTACCATCATCATCATCATCATCATCATCATCATCATCATCATTATTATAGAATAGAGCTGGAAGGGACCTTAGAGGTCTTCTAGTCCAGCCCCCTGCTCAACCAGGAGAACCTATACCATTTCAGACAACTGACTATCCACGGCATGGGGCAGCCCAGACATAATCAGCTTCCTTATATTATAAGGAATTAGATGAAAACAAGCTTGGTGAACAAACCAACAGCCAAAATCTAAAGCCCAAGCTACAAATATTTCCTATTATTTTACAATCGGCTTCCTGTTACATTTCCAGGGGCCCCAACCTGAGGTTTGGGTGGCAGCCTAAATCACCCAGAATTTTGGCCTGGATCCAGTGCAACCCATTTCCAACCTTGTGTGCAAGGACACACAAAAAAATATTTGGGAAGGCTGTTAAGACAAACGTGCAAGAATGAAAGAACAATGAGTCAGTGGAACGACTTTGCCTCCGGAAGCGGTGAATGCTCCAACACTGGAAGTTTTTTAAGAAGAGACTGGACTGCCATTTGTCTGAAATGGCACAGGGTCTCCTTCCTGAGCAGGGGGTTGGACTAGATGACCTCCAAGGTCCCTTCCCACTCTGTTATTTCATGATTTGTCTCCCAGACAGTAAAATAAGGAAGGAAGGAAGGAAGGAAGGAAGGAAGGAAGGAAAAAGAGGGAAGAAAGGAAAAGAAAGGAGGAAGGGTTTCCTGCCTTGGCCGGGGGTTGGACTAGATGACCTCCAAGGTCCCTTCCAACTTTGTTATTCTAATATAGAAAGGCAATCTGGGTCCTCATTTTACCCACCTCAGAAGGACAGAAGTCTGAGTCAACCTTGAACCGGTCAGGATCGAACTCCTGGCTGTGGGCAGAGTCAGCCTGCAATGCTGCATTTTAATCACTGTACCACCATGACAAGGAAGGAAGGAAGGAAGGAAGGAGAAAAGGGAGGGAGAGAAAGAAGGAAAGGATGGAAGCAAGCAATAGCAATAACACTTAGACTTATATAGTGCTTTACAGCCCTCTCTAAGCGGTTTACAGAGTCAGCCTATTTGCCCCCAACAATCTGGGTCCTCATTTTACCGACCTCGGAAGGACGGAAGGCTGAGTCAACCTTGAGCCGGTCAGGATCGAACTCCTGGCAATGGGCAGAGTTAGCCTGCAATACCGCCTTCTAACCACTGCGCCACCATGGCTCTAGTGACACGGTTGTTAAGTGAATCTGGCTTCCACCCCCATGGACTTTGCTTGTCAGAAGGTCGCAAAAGAGGATCACATGACTCCGGGACACTGCGACTGTCATAAGTACAAGTCAGTTGCCCAGCGTCAGAATTTTGATCACGTGACCACGGGGGGATGCTACAACGGTCATAAGCATGAAAACCTGTTCTAAGTGACTTTTTTCAGGGCCGTTGTAACTTCAAACAGTCACTAAACGATCTGTTGTACACTGAGGCCTACCTACATAGTTCTGAAATTTATCCCTGGGAAGACGAGTGGAAAATATTGCGAATAAAGGGAAAAAATGACCAAAAAAAGAATGCAATGAAACTTAGTGTGCTGGGTGGGGAGGAAATGCATGCAAAAAATAACTGTCCCCCCCCCCTCTTTGCCACTTAATAACTCGAACCCAGCTGCAGTCTTCGTTTAATGACCTCCGCGTTCGCTTAACGACCGCCGCAAAAAGTGTTGAAAAATTAGGTTGGTCTTGTGGATTCGTCAACTTTCAACCATCGTCACATATGAAGCAAATTCCAGGCTCTGTTACCATCATAAATCGAGGACTAGCTGTATCTTCCCAGAACACCCTCTCAAATTCATATTTGTCTGGCCTTCACACTCACACACAATCACACTCCAACTGTGTATTCCTCAAGTAGATGATCAACATTTAACAATTTAATTCAGTCCTTTGCAGATCTTTCAGCAGACGCTTCTTCAAACATAGGCAGGGGGGACTGACCGCTAAAAATCCTGAAAAAAATTAACATCCAGAACATTCCTTTGTCCCTTAACACACACACACACACACACACACACACACACACACACACACACACACACACACACACCACAGAGAAGACAATCTCCCAATTTAATTTGAGTTTGCACAAAAGAGATACCCACAGCTAACTTTTCAAAGGCAACTCCTAATCAGAAAGGGATTCTGTATCTAATCCCCTACTAATCCCCTAAAATATCGCCAGATATTTTCTGCCATATCCTTGACAAAACCGCACAACACAAAACGGAGGGAGGTGCGCCCGGATTCAAGAAAATTGGAAGGGAAGGAATCCGGTTTTGGAATTGAAAAGCAGAAATGGCCCCGAGTTCCAATTCTTTGGAATTCTGAGCAAGCCAAATTTCGTTTCAAAATTTAAAAAAGGAACTTACTGTGAGATGCTAAAATTTTGCATTTATTGGGAGATGCTAGAATTTTGCATTTATTGGAAGATACCAGAATTTTGCCCTTAGTGTGAGATGCTAGAATTTTGTATTTATTGGGAGATGCTAGAATTTTGCACCCAGTGTGGGATGTTAGAATTTTGTGTTATCAGGAAATTCTAGAATTCTGCACTTTTCTTGAGATGCTAGAATTTTGCACTTATGGTGAGATATTCAAATTCTGCATTTATTGGGAGAAGCTAGAATTCTGCACTTAGCCTGAGATGCTAGAATTTTGCATTTATTGGAATAAACCAGAATTTTGCACTGAGCCTGAGATGCTGGAATTTTTCATTTATTGGAAGAAACCAGAATTTCATATTTCTTGGGAGATGCTAGAATTTTGTATTTGTTTGGAGATGCTAGAATTTTGCATTTATTGGAAGATACCAGAATTTTGTACTTAGTGTGAGATGCTAGAATTTTCTATTTATTGGGAGATGCTAGAATTTTGCACTTAGTGTGGGATGTTAGAATTTTGTGTTTATCAGGAAATGCTAGAATTCTGCACTTTTCTTGAGATGCTAGAATTTTGCACTTATGGTGAGATACTCAAATTTTGCATTTATTGGGAGAAGCTACAATTTTGTCAAGGGGAATGTGAAACCAAATCAAATGATTACCCGAGGAATATAGTTCTAATTATTATAAAATTTTAAAGCAGACCAAAAAATATATATGGTAAGATTGTGTACCAATGCTAAGCACGTAGTTGCTAAAACGCATAAACTTTTATTAAAATTTAAAACAGGAGAATAATTTTTTTATTGTTTTAAATCTTTTTAATGTCTTAATTGTTTTTAATTTTAGAACTGCAAGCCGCCTGGACTCACGAATGGAGATGGACTGAGCTATAGAAACTGAACAAACGAATGAGTGGATAAATAAATAAACGTATAATAAAGAGGGATAAAAATGTTGGTTACAGTATACAGATGGGACCATGGGAAAATGTGTGCTTGAAAGGATTGAAATTTACACTGCATTACAATCTCAAAGAGGAATTTTTATGAAATGACATACCGCTGACGTATGTCACCAGAAAAACCGTCCAGAAAGAAATGTTAAAAGGGAGAGGTGGGGGGGTTTCTAGTCCTCATGAGGGCATAAAGGCATTTCAAGACGTGAGAACTGCAGCAGCACTTGAAAAAGCACCAAACAGCAAAAGGGGAAGGAGAAAAAAATATTTAGATTTATAGTCTGAACATGTTTACTCTGGGGAACACCCGTTGCGTTGGGTAGGTTACAACTTGTTCTTCTGTACATGCCGAATTCCAGTCATTCTCCCAGCTTTGATGATTCGATTGGAGTTGGAAACCAACACCGTGGTGTGTGCCAGTTCTGGCAAATTAGTCTAAAAGTTGTTTAGAAGCTGCAAAAAAAATAAATAAATAAATAAAAAATAGAAGCTTCTTTGCTTAAACATCCAGAGGGCGAGCTGATTTAGCTCCAGGAGAAATGCGAGGAGGTCCTTGCACGCCCGCGTGCAAAAACTAAACAACGAGTACAGGTGGTCCTTGATTTACAGCCACGGTTTGAGCCCAACGTTTCTGCTGCTAAGCGAGACGGTTATTAAGTGAGTCTGATCCCATTTTACAACCTTTCTTGCCATTAAGTGAATCACTGCAGTTGTTAAGGCAGTTAACATGGTTTACTGGCTTCCCCCATTGACTTGGCTGGTCAGAAGGTCGCAAAAGGGGGGATCACGTGACCCCCCCTTCCCGGGACGCTGCGACCGTCATAAATGTGAGTCAATTGCTGAGTGTCCGAATTTTTTTAATATATATATATATATATATTATTAATTTTTTTACAATAACAATCTCTAGTGCTTCGTGAACAGTGTGCTGTCTGGGTTCATATATTTAAAACAATCAATGATCGTTAATTCCTACAATTAATCAATATGTTGATAATATATTTCTTGATCCTCTCTCCTTCCTATAATATTCTCCTTTTGTCTACCACTGAACAAATATAATTCTTAATATTTTCAGGATATGCCAAGTTGAATATAAACATTTTTTTAGTATTTATGCATATAATGTCAACATATAGTGTTTTTAATCAGCTTGTTTCCATTGTATTTATAAAAGTCATCTTATTAAATCATTATATGTCCTGCTTTCAAGATTCTTATTGAAGCTTAGTTTCCCCTCAGTATTCAGACCACTCTTATCAGTCAAAATTCATTAACTTTAAATATCCAAACTTTTCATTTAAATAGACCCTCTCAATGTTTTCACATTTCATATATTCTAAAACAGGGGTCTTCAAACTTGGCCTTTTGATGACTTGTGGACTTCAACTCCCAGAATTCCTCAGCCAGGCACGCTGGCTGAGGAATTCTGGGAGTTGAAGTCCACAAGTCATAAAGAGGCCACAGTTCTCTATGCTGACTGAGGAATTCTGGGAGTTGAAGTCCACAAGCCCTAAAAGGGCCAAGTTTGAAGACCCCTGGTATAAGGTCTCCTGCTTGAGCAGGGGGTCAGACTAGAAGACCTCCAAGGTCATTTCCAACTCTGTTTATTCAATTCTGTCTATTCTGGAAGGGACTACAAAGCCAGTAACAACTCAGCTCAGGAGTCCCTGCCTTCCTACCAGCCAAGGCTATGGAAACAGCTTCCCTCTCTCTGGGTCCTTCAGTTTTCTCTCTCTCCGCCCTAAATATTTTTCTCCTTTCTCCTTTTTGAAAATTAAAGCCAGATCTGCTGCTTTTGATGTCTGCTTATTCAAGAGTTTCCCATAAGAAAAAAAAGGAGATTAATCACAGCATGCCAGGCCGGGCCCAAGAAGCTGTTCAAACAGGCCACATGGCAACAAGCCTCTGTCAGTTCAGAAATCCACTTTCTTCTAGTCCTCGCCTTACGACTACAATCCAGCCCCAAATTTTCCGTTGCTCGGCAAGACAGTGGCAAAGTGAGTTTTTGCCCCGTTTTACGACCTTTCTTGCCACCATGGTTAAGTGAATCACTGTAGTTGTTAAGTGAATAACATGGTTGTTAAGTGAATCCGGCTTCCCCCGTTGACTTTGATCGTCAGAATGTCACAAAAGGGGATCACGTGACCCCCAGGACACTGCGACCGTCATAAATATGAGTCAGTTGCCAAGCGTCCGAATTCTGATCACGTGACCACGAGGATGTGAGTATAGAATATATTCCTCGACTTACAACCGTTTATTTAGTAACCGTTCAAAGTTACAACGCCACTGAAAAAAGTGACTTGTGACCGTTTTTCACACTTACGACCCTTGCAGCATCCCTGGGGTCACATGATCAAAATTCGGACGCTTGGCAACCGACTCACATTTATGACGGTTGCAGAGTCCCACAGTCACGTGGTCCCCTTTTGCGACCTCCTGACAATGGGGAAGCCAGATTCACTTAACAACCGTGTGACTAACTTAACAATGGCAGCGATTCACTTAACAACCATGGCAAAAAAGGTCGTAAAACAGGGCAAAATTCACTTCACCCATATGTTTCACTTAGCAGCATTAAATTTTGAGCTCCGTTGCGGTCGTTAAGTCGAGGACTCCCTGTATCAAAAAGGGCCCCAAGTCCCTGTTTTCCGTGCTGCCGTAACTTCGGACGGTCGCTAAACGAACTGTTGTTAAGTCAAGGACTACCTGTACACCCGTGTGAAGGAAGATTTCAGAACGGCTTTTTTTCCTCAATCTGGATGTTTAGCTATATTTCCTAGCCAAGCAGGAAACTGGGCTGGATGCCGGCCAATCAGGAGGCCTGGCGGAGAGCCAGTGGATCCCAAACACTCAAAGGATCTACAAAGAGAACCAACTCCTCCCGCGATTGGTCAAAAGGGGCTTGGATCAGGACCCGTAAACGCCAAGAACAGGACAACAGGAATTCAGAATGTAGAAATGGGATTGCAGCCAACGCAAAAAGTGGATTTTTTTTTGTCATTTGGGCCTTGCAAGAAGAAAGAATGGAAAAGAATAGAATAGAATAGAATAGAAATAGAATAGAAATATAATAGAATAGAATAATGAAAGAATAGAATAGAATAGAATAGAATTTAACAAATGCAGTGACTTTCTTAACAACCGTGGCAAAATTGGTCGTTAAATCGAGTCACGAGTCACTTAGCAACGGCCTTGTTTAGCAAGAGAAGTTCTGGTCCCAACTGTGGTCACAAGTAAGAGGACTTGTCGGAAGCCGGCTGGGAAAGTTACAAGCGGGAATCCCATGATCCCGAGACTGTCATAAGTACAAGTCAGTTGCCATTTTGATCACGAGATGACACGGATGCTGCAACGGTCGTAATTGTGAAAAAAGGTTGCACGTCTCCGTTTTCAATGCCGTCGTAACTTTGAATGGTCCATCAATCAATGGTTGTAAGTCGAGGACCAGATAAATACAGGTCAAAGCGCCAGAAGAAAACTCCTAAATGTTTTGCCCTAAAAGAGCTGAATTCTTTGTTGGCAAAAAAAAAATGAGTCTGGCGAGGGAGAAGCTTGGCTAAAATCTCTAATATATTGCTTTTTTCAATTAGCACGGAGTATGTGGGTTTTAATGGAACAGCGCTACTCGAATTTGCGGTTTGTCTTTGAGTGTGCCTGTTTTAATGCAGGGGACATTGTGCACCACGGGTGTTTTCCAACTTTGGTGACTTTAAAATGGGTGGATGTCAACTCCCAGAATTCCCTAGCCTAAGAAGGGAGGGAGGGAGAGAGGAGGGAAGGAAGGAAGGAAGGAAGGAAGGAAGGAAAGGAGGGAGGGAGGGAGGGAGGGAGGGAGGAAGGAAGGAAGGAAGGAAGGAAGGAAGGGAGAGAAAAGAGGGAAGAAAAAGGAAGGAGGAAGGGCTTCCTGCTTGAGCAAGGGGTTGGACTAGAAGACCTCTATGGTCTCTTCCAATTCTGTTCTGTTATTCTGAAAAAGGAATGATGGATAGAAAAGGAAGAGAGAGGGAGTGACCGATAAAGAGGGAGGGAGGGAAGGAGGGAGGAAGGAAAATGGAGAAAACAGGGAAGAAAGATGGAGAAGGAACAAAGGAGGAAGGAAGAAAGGAATGAAGGACAGAAAAAGAAGGGAGAGGGAGAGAGGGAGGGCAGAAAAGGGAGGAGAAAGAAGAAGGAAAGGAGAATAGAATAGAATAGAATTAAAACAGGAATAAAATAGAATTAAAACAGGAATAAAATAGAATATGGAATGGAATAAGAATAGAATAGAATAGAATAGAATAGAAACAGGAAGAATAGAATAGAATAGAATAGAATAGAATAGAATAGAATAGAATAGAATAGAATAGAATAGAATAGAATTAAAACAGGAATAGAATAGAATTAAAACAGGAATAGAATAGAATTAAAACAGGAATAAAATAGAATATGGAATGGAATAAGATTAGAATAGAATAGAAAAAGGAAGAAGAATAGAATAGAATAGAATAGAATAGAATAGAATAGAATAGAATAGAATAGAATTAAAACAGGAATAGAATAGAATTAAAACAGGAATAAAATAGAATATGGAATGGAATTAGAATAGAATAGAATAGAATAGGGAATGGAATGGAATGGAATGGGAATAAGAATAGGAATAGAGGAGAGGAGAGGAGAGAAGAGAAAAGAAGAGAATTCTGGGAATTGAAGTCCGCCCATCTTAAGTTCGCCAAGCTTAAAAACTGCCTTTACTCGCTCACAGTCCTAAAGCCGCCAACTCCTTCACTCTGGATTTAACGCAAGGAAACTGTGGAACACAACCACATGTGGGAAGCCTCGTGGTGTATCCCCCCTCCTTGCCTTCTCCCTCCCTTCCCCCCCCCACCCCCAGTTCCACTTGATGGGTTTCCAGGATGTCATGTGAACGTGCTGAGACAGAATAATTTAATTTGCTCTAATTAGCTGCATTCTTGGCAGAGGCTTCCGAAGAGTTAGCAGAAAAACTAATGAGGTTTTTTTGGGGGGGGAGGTGTTTGGAGATGGGGGGGCACCTTCTGTTCCAAGGAAATCCACCCCACCCACCTGGAAGATTTTGGATGTACAGCCCTGTTCAGTGGAATTCAATACTGGTGGTCCTTGACTTACGAGCCCCGAATTTCCGATGCTAAGTGGGACATTGGCTGCCTTGTGCCCCACTTAACGACCTTTCTTCCCATGGCCGTTGCAACTTCAAAGGACACTAAATGAATGGTTGTAAGTCGAGGACAACACTGTACAGGTGGCTAAGTCAGACGTTTGTTAAGTGACTTTTGCCCCACTTGACATTTTTCCCGCACAGTCTGTAAGCAAATCATCGCCGTTGTTAAATTAATAAGACCGTCGTTAAGCGAACCTGGCTTTCCCCCATTGACTTTGTTCATCAGGAGATCGCAAAAAGGGGATCGCGTGACCCCCCGGGGGACGCCGCGACCGTCATAAATACGAGCCAGTCACCAAGCGTCTGAATTTTGATCACGTGACCGCGGGGAGGCTGCGACGGTCGTAAGTGTGAAACACGGTCCTAAGTGCCTTTTTTAAAACTTTAAAAAAGTTATCTTGCCTTGCCAATTCCCCCCCCCCACGTATTATCAAAACCGAAACCATCTATTTTCACATAAGCCGATGCTTTTTAATAAAACGGGCTAGTCCAGAGGTAGGCAACCATGACTCTTTTATTGACTCGTGGACTTCAACTCCCAGAAATCCTGAGCCAGCATGGGGGAAGTATGGCCCCCTTCATGACTTGTGGACTTCAACTCCCAGAATTCCTGAGCCAGCATGGAAACCTCTCCATTTCTCCTCAGCATGGCTGGCTGAGGAATTCTGGGAGTTGAAGTCCACGAGTCATAAAAGAGCCGAGGTGGCCTACCCCTGGCTAGCTAGTCTGAAGGAAGGGCTTCATGCAGAGGATCGTGGTGGGAATATGTCTTAAGGAAAGTATAGGAGCATCTAGCCGATTCTGAGTTTATTATTTCATTTAATTCGCTTCCAAGTTCTCCCATTCTCCAACTCTCTTTTTCGGTCCACTTTTTTTTTAAATTTACAGTTGCCTTCCTGATAGGCTGCATCGGAAGTCATCCCCAAGGCTGTTCTAACTTTGAAGCATCCTTAAATGAATAGTCGTTAAGTCGAGGACTATCTATTCCATTAGAGGGGGGAGAGAGAGGGAGGCAGGACAAGAAGCAACGGATGGAAACTAACGAAGGAGAGAAGCAACCTAGAACTAAGGAGAAATTTTCTGACATTGAGGACAATTAACCAGTGGAACAACCTGCCTCCAGAAGCGGTGAATGCTCCAACACTGGAAGTTTTTAAGAAGAGACTGGACAGCCATTTGTCTGAAATGGTGTAGGGTTTCCTCCCTGAGCAGGGGGTTGGACTAGATGACCTCCAAGGTCCCTTCCAACTTTATTATTATTATTAACAACCTGCCTCCAGAAGCTGTGAATGCTCCAACACTGGATGTTTTTAAGAAGAGACTGGACTGCCATTTGTCTGAAATGGGGGGTTGGACTAGATGTTCTCCAAGGACCCATCCAACTTTTTATTATTAAGATTATGATTATGATTACGATTATGATTATTACTATTATGTTGTTGTTCACGGAAACGGAACATTCCTTCAGCTGGACCTTTGGCCGTTGCTCTGTTCTAAGCAATACAATAATAATGATGATGATGATGATGATAATGATAATAATAATAATAATGATAAAGTTGGAAGGGACCTCGGAGGTCATCTAGTCCAATCCCCTGCTCAGGCAGGGAACCATATACCATTTCGGACAAATGGCTGTCCAGTTTCTTCTTAAAAACTTCCAGTGTTGGCGCATTCACAACTTCTGGAGGCAGGTTGTTCCACTGGTTAATTGTTCTAACTGTCAGAAAGTTTCTCCTTAGTTCTAGGTTGCTTCTCTCTTTGGTTAATTTCCATCCATTGCTTCTTGTCCTGCCTTCAGGGGCTTTGGAGAATAGCTTGACTCCCTCTTCTTTGTGGCAGCCCCTGATGATGATGATGATGATGATGATGATGATGATGATGATGATGATGTTGCTGTTGGAAGGCACCTTGGAGGTCTTCTAGTCCAGCCCCCTGCTCAACTTATACCGTCTCAGACAGATGACTGTCCAGTCTCTTCTTAAAAACCTCCAGTGTTGGAGCGTCCACGATTTCTGGAGGCAAGCTGTTCCACTAGTGAATTGTCCTCACTGTTTGGAAGTTTCTCCTGAATTACAGGTTCCTTCTCTCCCTGACGAGTTTCCATCCGTTGTTTCTCAGAAATAAGCTCCAAATTCATCGGACCAATTTTAGTGAGTCAGCCCCAAACTCTGAGGTTACTGATTTGAGATGATGCTGGACGTGATCCCTGAGTCATACCAGGCCAGCCTGACCGCAGCAGCTTTCCCTAATCTGACAAGAATCCAGGGAATCCAGGAAAAAAAATTTAAAAAATGGATGAAATCTCTCAAGTACTGCAAGAATACAGGCAGTCCTCAATTTACGACAGTCCATTTAGTGACCATTACTAGGGCACTGAAAAAAGGGACTTAGACCGTTGCAGCATCCCCGCGGTCACGGGATCAAAATTCAGATGCTTGGCAACTGTCTCATAGTTATGACGGTTGTATCCTGGGCGGGGGGGTCACGCGATCCCCTTTTTGCGACCTTCAGACAAGCAAAATCAACGAGGAAACCGGATTCGCTTAACGACTGTATGACTATCTTAATGACTGCGGTGATTCACTTAACATTGGGCAAGAAAGGTCGTGAAACGGGGCAAAACTCACCAAACAAAAATTTCTCACTTAGCAGCAGAAATGTCGGGCTCCGTTGTGGTTGTACGTTGAGGACTACCTGTATCGTGCTTATTCATGCTTCCAGGTTTTGGAGAAAGCGTCCCCTTAGGCCAGGGGTAGGCAACCTTGGCTCTTTTATGACTGGTGGACTTCAACTCCCAGAATTCCTGAGCCAGCATGGGGGAACTATGGCCCCTTCATGACTCGTGGACTTCAACTCCAAGTATTCCTGAGCCAGCATGAGGGAACTGTGACCCCTTCATGACTGGTGGACTTCAACTCCCAGAATTCCTGAGCCAGCATGAGGGAACTGTGACCCCTTCATGACTCGTGGACTTCAACTCCAAGTATTCCTGAGCCAGCATGAGGGAACTGNCCCTCCACAACAAAAACCTTTTTTTGAGATGGGCGGAGAGAGAAGAACTTACTCTAAATCAGCCAGGGAGCTTCTGGGGCAGAGGGTGGGATTAGAACTCAGAGCTCTTTCATATCAGAGCAATGTCGATCAACAGGGGGTAAAGCCGGGTATTACACGTAGAAAGGAAAAAACTGGCTTCTGACAAGCCATGGGGGTAGTAAATGGGGGTAGTCCATGGGGGTAGTAAATCGCTTAACCACGCCGGGGGTCTTCTGAAGACACGGATGTGAAAGATGCAAGGAATGTCCTCTGGTTTAAAGCAACATTTTGCTCCGTTTGATTCAGGAGAAAATCCTGAGCAGGATTTGGGGAAGAATCCATCCTTTCTTCCTTTCTCCCTCCCTCCCTCCCTCCCTCCTTCTTCTCCCTCCTTCTCCTTCCTCCCTTCCTTTCTTCTTCCACCTTCCTTCCTTTCCTTTTCTCCCTCCTCCCTTCTTCTTCCTATCTTCTTCTACGTTCCTTCCTTTTCTCCCTCCTCCCTTCTCCTTCCTTCCTTTTCTCCCTTACTTCTCCTTCCTGCCTTCTTCTTCTACCTCCCTCCCTCCCTTCTTCTACCACCTCCTTCCTTCCATCCATCCATCTTCTCTACATTTCACCGTCTCCTTCTCCTTCCTCTTTCTCTTCCTTCCTTCTTCCTTTCCTCCTTCTCCTGTCCTTCTTTCACTTCTTTCTCCTCCTTCTCCTTCCTTGTCTTCCATCTCCTTCCTTCCTTCTTCTTTTCTTCTTCCTCCTCCTCTGCCCTTCCAGTTCCTTCTCCTCCTCTTCCTTCCTTCTTCCTTCTTCTTTCCTTCTCCTCTGCCCTCCCGTCTTTCCTTCTCCTTTCTCCTTTCTCCTTCCTTCCTTCTCTTTCTCCTTCTCCCTCCTTCCTTCTTCTCCTCCATCCTTCCTTCACTGCCTTCTTTCTTCTTCTCCTTCTTTTTCCAGACTGGGAGGTCCACCATCAGATGCTAACCTAACTGCTTCCATATGTTAATTATATGTTTAGGAGAAAATGTTTCTCCAATGATTGATTTCACGGGGGGGGGGGATATCAATCCCTCCCCCCGACATCTTTCCCCATGGGTTAGGACAGAGGTAGGCAACCTTGGCTCTTTTATGACTCGTGGACTTCAACTCCCAGAATTCCTGAGCCAGCATGGGGGAACTATAGCCCCTTCATGTCTTGTGGACTTCAACTCCCAGAATTGCTGAGCCAGCATGGGGGAACTGTGGCCTCTTCATGTCTTGTGGACTTCAACTCCCAGAATTCCTGAGCCAGCATGGGGGAACTGTGGCCCCTTCATGACCTGTGGACTTCAACTCCCAGAATTCCTGAGCCAGCATGGGGGAACTGTGGCCCCTTCATGACCTGTGGACTTCAACTCCCAGAATTCCTGACCAGCATGGGGGAACTATGGCCCCCTTCATGACTTGTGCACTTCAACTCCCAAAATTCCTGAGCCAGCATGGGGGAACTGTGGCCCCTTCATGACTTGTGGACTTCAACTCCCAGAATTCCTCAGCCAGCATGGGGGAACTGTGGCCTCTTCATGTCTTGTGGACTTCAACTCCCAGAATTCCTGAGCCAGCATGGGGGAACTATGGCCCCCTTCATGACTCGTGCACTTCAACTCCCAGAATTCCTGAGCCAGCATGGCTGGCTCAGGAATTCTGGGAGTTGAAGTCCACGAGTCATAAAAGAGCCAAGGTTGCCTACCCCTAGATTAGGACTACAATTCCCACAAGTGCTGTAACATCGTGGAAAGCAACATGGGCACGTGCACACAGATGTGAAAATTGCATTTATGACTTCGGCCCTATCCATCCTACCAATTTAGGTTTCCCTATCTTGGGACTCTACCCATGCCTCCATGAGGACTAGAAACACCAAACTGATGCCTAGAAATTTAAGACTGATATTTTAAAAATCCTGCTATGTGCTGATTTCATTGATACAGAGGAGGGAGGGAAATCTTTGTGACTTAGCAACAGCTTTATCCCTTTTCCTTTACATTGAAAAAAAAAAGGTTCCATCGGATCGAGTGAAATAAATTAATGCCAGCACCCCAAAATGCAAATCCCTCTAAATCTGGGCAGATGGAAACCACATGTCAGGATTTTGTTTACAGAAAAGATAAGAAATCCAAGCTGCTTCCAGCGCGAAGGAAAAATTCCCAACGTTCCCCAAGAGAAACAGTTCAAAATCAGCTTCTCACTTGGGAGATCAAACCAAGGGCCGAGTGCAAAATCTGCTTACTTCGATTACTCTTCTAATCCAACCACGAAAACACTGCCACAATGCCCACAAACACCACTTTCCGCCAAGCTATCAGCTATGGGCTGCCAAAGAATTTGTTTTCCTCAGCACCGGATCCCCCACAAAGCAACCCAGGTGTGTTTTATTTTCAGCAAGTTTCTAGGCATGTTGGAGGAATCAGGGGGACAAATTGTGAAAGAACAGAATAACAGTTGGAAGGGACCGTGGAGGTCTTCTAGTCCAACCCCCTGCTCAGGCAGGAAACCCTATACCGTTTCAGACAACTGGCTGTTCAGTCTCTTCTTAAAATCCTCCAATGATGGAGCACCCACACCTTCTGGAGGCAGGTTGTTCCACGGGTTAATTGTTCTCACTGTGAGGAAATTCCTCCTTAATTCCAGGTTGCTTCTCTCTTTGATGAGTTTCCCTCCATTGCTTCTTGTCCTGCCTTCAGGCGCTTTGGAGAATAGCTTGACTCCCTCTTTTGGGGGGCAACCCCTGAGATACTAGAACACTGCCACCATGTCCCCCCTCGTCCTTCTCTTCATTAAACTGGACATCCCCAATTCCAGCAGCCGTTCCTTGTATGTTTTAGCCTCCAGTCCCCTAATCCTCTTTGTTGCTCTTCTCTGCACTCTTTCTGGAGTCTCAATATCTTTTTTTTACATTGTGGTGACCAAAACTGGATGCCATGTTCCAAGTGTGGCCTTACCAAGGCATTGTAAAGTGGTATTAACCCTTCAGGTGATCTTGATTCTCTCCCTCTGTTAATGCAGCCCAGCACTGTGTTGGCCTTTTTGGCAGCTGCAGCACACGGCTGGCTCTTATTTAAGTGATTGTCCACTAAGACTCCGAGATCCCTCTCACAGTTACTACTATTGAGCAAGGTACCCCCTATATACTATACCTGTACATTTGGTTTTTCTTCCCTAAATGTAGAACCTTACTTTTTTCACCACTGAATTTCATTTTGTTAGTTAGCGCCCAGTGTTCAAATCTGTCCAGATCCTCCTGTATCCTAAGCCTGTCTTCTGGAGTGTTGGCTATTCCTGCCAGTATAACCTTCAGAAATCTACATTCAGCACTCCAAATATGGGACAAGGGGCCTCTTACCCAAGAATGCCGACCTCTCAGGGTTGTCGTTAAAAATCGGTGCAAAGAGTTGGCGGGACAACCTAGAACTAAGGAGAAACTTCCTGACAGTGAGAACAATTAACCAGTGGAACAACCTGCCTCCAGAAGCTGTGAATGCTCCAATACTGGAAGTTTTTAAGAAGAGACTGGACAGCCATTTGTCCGAAATGGTGTAGGGTTTCCTGCCTGAGCAGGAGGTTGGACTAGATGACCTCCGAGGTCCCTTCCAACTTTATCATTATTATTAAATATTTAACGCCGCATAAAAATACTATAAGAGGCTAGAATAATGATAATATTGTGATATATAGTCCTCCACTTACGACCGCAACTGAGCCCATTTCTGTTGCTAAGCGGGACAGTTGTTAAGCGAGGTGTGCCCCAGTTTACGACCTTTCTTGCCACAGCTATTAAGTGAATCGCTGCAGTTGTTAAGTTAGCAACACGATTGTTAAGTGAATCCGGCTTCCCCCGTTGTCTTTGTTTGTCAGAAGGTCGCAAAAGGGGATCACATGACTGTGGGACTCTGCAACCGTCATAAATATGAGTCAGTTCCAAGCATCTGAATTTTGATCACGTGACCACGGAGATGCTGCAACGGTCGTAAGTGTGAAAAACGGTCATAAGTTACTTTTTTCAGTGACGTAACTTCGGTCACTAAATGAACTGTTGTAAATCAAGGATTACTGGTACATAGATTGTATTCCATGAGGTTGAGGGTGGGGGAAGGCTGATGGCGCACAATGATTTCACCCCCCCATCAGTAAAATCGGGACACAGCGAGAATTCAAACATTCAATCTTAAAATTTCTGGATATTCGTTTTTTTCACCTATTTCCAGCACCGTTGTAACTTTGAAGAGTCACTAAACAAATGGCTGTAAATCGAGGACTATACCTGTACAGGTAGTTCTCGACGTACGACCAGAACTGAGCCCAACATGTCTGTTGTTAAGTGAGATATTTGTGGAGTGGGTTTTGCCCCACTTTACGACTTTACCCCGCTACAGTTCTTAAGTGAACCCTGCGGTTCTTAAGTGAGTAATCCCAGTCGTTAAGCAAATCTGCCTTCTTTTCCCGTTGACTTTGCTTGTCAGAAAGTCGCACAATGGGATCACGTGACCCCTCGGGATACTGCAACCGTCACAAGTACATGTCAGTGGCCAGGCATCCGAATTTTGATCATGGGATCGCGGGAGGTTGTAAGTGCGAAAAACGGGCATAAATCCCTTTTTTTCAGCACTGTCGTAACTTCGAATGGTCAGTAAATGAAAAGCTGCAAATCCAGGCCTACGTCTAATCCCATTTGCCCCCCCTCCCCAAATCATTGAGTGCCAATTGAGAAGAGACCCGAGTAATTTCTCACAATATTGTGGAACGGTGAAAACCGTCAACCTGGCTGCTTTTCAATTTTCCCAAACAAGAAAAGGAAGTGTAAGAAGAATACGGCGATTTCCGCAGGATGCCTGGAGATTATATTTTAATTTTTTATTATTATTTTTTCCAGAGGCTGAAAACACTCCAAAAATAACTTTTTGGCAACTTTATTGCTGCCCCGGACTCTCTGTATAATTAATTTCACGCCTGAATGCTCTGGCTTCTTTTATGAACCCCCTTTTTTTTTTCCAACCCCAAACAAACTTCTTTTTTTCCACCCAAGGGAGGGATACGCTAAAATTCCTCGCCCATCAACCGATAACAAAAGAGAGAGAGAAGCGCGTCAATCCTCGCCCTGGAAAATAAAAGAAAATAAATCATCATCCTCGTACTAACCCCGTTGGATCTGCAAACACGGGCGGCTGGCACAAAGAATGAAAAGGAGGATGAAATCAAACCTTGTTTTCATTAGAACAGCTGGATTAAAATTGTCACAAAGGAAAATCTGACCTGGAAGGCTTCCGACTATTCTCCAGGCTTCAAACAACAAACGGGAAAAACGCAGCGGGAGGCTGTTAATCAGGCTGACACTCCAACATCGCCCTTTTATGGGGGTTGAGCTAATGAAACCTCCTCCGCGTTTTGCCAATCTGATTGAAACCGAGTTTTCCTTCCTTTTCGCAAGCCTTGCAAGCCCATTTTAAACCAGGACTGGTCCCTAACGGCAGAAATGGTGCGACGCTAAATTCTCCAGAAAGTGAGGGTTACTTGAACGCTAGAGATCTGCAGGTTTAGGGGAGAAGAAAAAACAAACCCCTAAATAACACAATCCAAGGAACACATCTTTTTTTCCCCCAATGCCTTGCATATTAAGAGAGACAGTCTAGTCTAGTGGTTAAGCACCAGGCTAGAAAGCAGGAGGGTGACTTTGGACCAATCACCAGGAGACGGTGAGTTCTAGTCCCGCCTTAGGCATGAAAGCCAGCTGGGTGACTTTGGACCAATCACCAGGAGACGGTGAGTTCTAGTCCCGCCTTAAGCATGAAAACCAGTTGGATGACTTTGGGCCAATTACCAGGAGACGGTGAGTTCTAGTCCTATCTTAGCATGAAAGCCAGTTGATTTTGGGCCAATCACCGGGAGACGGTGAGTTCTAGTCC
Organism: Protobothrops mucrosquamatus; assembly: GCF_001527695.2. NCBI lineage: Eukaryota > Metazoa > Chordata > Lepidosauria > Squamata > Viperidae > Protobothrops > Protobothrops mucrosquamatus. Next base: position 105,013 of record NW_015389852.1, read on the forward strand.
CTCCTTAGGCAGGAAAATTGGTTGGATGACTCTGGGCCAATTACCAGGAGACAGTGAGTTCTAGTCCTGCCTTAGGCAAGAAAGTCAGTTGGATTATTTTGGGCCAATCACCAGGAGACAGTGAGTTCTAGTCCTGCCTTTCCGTGCTTTCGGTCGACCCACTGAAACCTGGTTAGTGGTCCTCTGTCACTCAAGCTCAGGGCGAAATCCGTACTTTCGGTCAACTTACTAACACCCAATTAATAGTCCCCTACCATTCAAGATCAGAGAGGAATCGATACTCTCGGCCGTCCCACTTGAAATCCGGTTTAGTGGCCCTCTGCCACTCAAGATCAGGGATGTTAGGCACAAAAATCAGCTGGGCGACTTGGGGCCAATCACTGCCTCTCATCCCAATCCACCTCACAGGATTGTTGTTGTGGAAAAAATAGGAGGAAGAAGGTGTGTTGGAGATTTGCTGCCTTGAGTTATTTGTAAAAAAAATGCAGAAATAAGTAAGTAAATAAATAAATATAAATAAGGGTTATCCTATTTTTGTTCTGGCTTCTAATCCTTTTTAACTCTTTATACCCCACCCAGAGTTATCTTCCATGTACAGAAATTGAAATTATAAATCATGATGAAGGATTAAATGATGCATGATCCATGAGCAACTGAAGGAATACGTGAATAAATATTTTGATTAAAAAGTCATTTAGCTAGCTTTGTCTAACTCAGGAGTAGGCAACCTTGGCTCTTTTATGACTCGTGGATTTCACCTCCCAGAATTCCTGAGCCAGCCATGCTGAGGGGGAAAGGAGAGGTTTCCATGCTGAGCCATGCTGGCTCAGGAATTCTGGGAGTTGAAGTCCACGAGTCATGAAGGGGCCATAGTTCCCCCATGCTGGCTCAGGAATTGTGGGAGTTAAAGTCCACGAGTCATAAAAGAGCCAAGGTTGCCTACCCCTGGTCTAGCTGGTTCCAGGGGTATCTGCAGGAGCATCGGGGTAGGGAATTAAAAAGGTCAGGATGCGAACTTGGGCGTTTTTCTCTAAAATTCATTCACAATCCACCTTCTAGTACAGTGTGTGTCCACCTCAGTGCCCTTAAGAATTGCGTCTTGCTACTTGTAATGTCCTAGCACTGATGATGTTACCTAGTTTGGTCACGAAATGTGCAGAAGAAAATCACCAAGGATCCCACCCTCCTCCTCCTCCTCCTCCTCCTCCTCCTCCCCCCACAAACCCCAGTCACTTCTAGCACTGATGATGTTCTCCAGTTGAGTTGTGAAACATCTGCAGGAAAACAACCAAGCTCAGAGAGCACCAAGGACCCCACAGTCTTCCTCCTCCTCCTCCTCCTCCTCCTCCTCCTCCTCCCTTCTAGCACTGATGAGGTTACCTAGCTGGGTCATGATACGTCTGCAAGAAAACCACCAAGCTCAGAGAGCACCGCAAGTGTCACACAACCTGCAGTGGCTAAAGAAATAAGCCATGTTTTGACAGTGGGAGAGCCTAAAGCGGAGATGGGCCATGATGTCAACTTTACGACCTGTGGACTTCAACTCCCAGAATTCCTGAGCCAGCTACGTTGGCTGACAGACCACCCACACCCCATTTTAGCCAGGCAAGTATCTTGATGGAAACCAGCTTCAACACTTGACCAAAACTGTAAACTATGCTTGGTGAATCTAACTATGAGCAGACAAGAGGGGGGGGGGAATCTGTGATATGTCCTCCACGCATTTTTGGCATGGCGGATTTTTTTCCATTGTGTTCCTTCTCTCTTCAAATCCCCCTAAATATACCCATCGCACCCATTTCTCGGTTCAACCCTTGCCAATTCCTTTCGTCTTGGAGACGTTTCCCATCAACAGCCTCATCTGTTTCTTGTGAAATCCTTTTTAAACAACTGGGATAGGATAGGATGGGATGGGATGGGATGGGATGGGATGGGATGGGGTGGGGTGGGGTGGGGTGGGGTGGGNAGGCACGAAAGCCAGCTGGGTGACTTTGGACCAATCACCAGGAGACAGTGAGTTCGAGTCCCGCTTTAGGCATGAAAGCCAGTTGAATGATTGTGGGTTAATTATCAGGGGATGGTAAGTTCTAGTCTCTCCTTAGCTATGAGAGCCGGCAGGGTGAACTTTAGGCCAAATCACCGGGAGACGGTGAGTTCTAGTCCCTCGTTAGGCACAAAAATCAGCTGGGCGACTTGGGGCCAATCACTGCCTCTCATCCCAATCCACCTCACAGGATCGTTGTTGTGGAAAAAATAGGAGGAAGAAGGTGTGTTGGAGATTTGCTGCCTTGAGTTATTTGTAAAAAAAATGCAGAAATAAGTAAGTAAATAAATAAATATAAATAAGGGTTATCCTATTTTTGTTCTGGCTTCTAATCCTTTTTAACTCTTTATACCCCACCCAGAGTTATCTTCCATGTACAGAAATGGAAATTATGAATCATGATGAAGGATTAAATAATGCACGATCCATGAGCAACTGAGCGAATGAAGGAATACGTGAATAAATATTTTGATTAAAAAGTCATTTAACTAGCTTTGTCTAGTTCAGGAGTAGACAACCTTGGCTCTTTTATGACTCGTGGATTTCACCTCCCAGAATTCCTGAGCCAGCCATGCTGAGGGGGAAAGGAGAGGTTTCCATGCTGAGCCATGCTGGCTGAGGAATTCTGGGAGTTGAAGTCCACAAGTCATGAAGGGGCCATAGTTCCCCCATGCTGGCTCAGGAATTCTGGGAGTTAAAGTCCACAAGTCATAAAAGAGCCAAGGTTGCCTACCCCTGGTCTAGCTGGTTCCAGGGGTATCTGCAGGAGCATCGGGGTAGGGAATTAAAAAGGTCAGGATGCGAACTTGGGCGTTTTTCTCTAAAATTCATTCACAATCCACCTTCTAGTACAGTGTGTGTCCACCTCAGTGCCCTTAAGATGTGTGAACCAACTCGCAGAATTGCGCCTTGCTACTTGTAATGTCCTAGCACTGATGATGTTACCTAGTTTGGTCATGAAATGTGCGCAAGAAAATCACCAAGGATCCCACCCTCCTCCTCCTCCTCCTCCTCCCCCCCACAAACCCCAGTCACTTCTAGCACTGATGATGTTCTCCATTTGAGTTGTGAAACATCTGCAGGAAAACAACCAAGCTCAGAGAGCACCAAGGACCCCACAGTCTTCCTCCTCCTCCTCCTCCTCCTCCTCCTCCTCCTCCCTTCTAGCACTGATGAGGTTACCTAGCTGGGTCATGATACGTCTGCAAGAAAACCACCAAGCTCAGAGAGCACCACAAGTGTCACACAACCTGCAGTGGCTAAAGAAATAAGCCATGTTTTGACAGTGGGAGAGCCTAAAGCGGAGATGGGCCATGACGTCAACTTTACGACCTGTGGACTTCAACTCCCAGAATTCCTGAGCCAGCTACGTTGGCTGACAGACCACCCACACCCCATTTTAGCCAGGCAAGTATCTTGATGGAAACCAGCTTCAACACTTGACCAAAACTGTAAACTATGCTTGGTGAATCTAACTATGAGCAGACAAGAGGGGGGGGGGGAATCTGTGATATGTCCTCCACGCATTTTTGGCATGGCGGATTTTTTTCCATTGTGTTCCTTCTCTCTTCAAATCCCCCTAAATATACCCATCGCACCCATTTCTCGGTTCAACCCTTGCCAATTCCTTTCGTCTTGGAGACATTTCCCATCAACAGCCTCATCTGTTTCTTGTGAAATCCTTTTTAAACAACTGGGATAGGATAGGATGGGATGGGATGGGATGGGATGGGATGGGATGGGGTGGGGTGGGGTAGGGTAGGATAGAGTAGAGTAGAGTACAATAGAAAAGAATAGAATAGAACAGAATAGAATGGAGAATGGAATAGAATAGAATGGAGAATGGAATGGAATGGAATGGAATGGAATGGAATGGAATGGAATAGAATAGAATAGAATAGAATAGAATAGAATAGAATAGAATAGAATAGAATAGAATGGAGAATGGAATAGGAATAGAATAGAATAGAATGAAATTAAAATAGAATAGAATAGAATAGAATAGAATAGAATAGAATAGAATAGAATAGAATAGAGAATAGAATAGAATAGAATAGACAATGGAGAATGGAATGGAATAGAATAGATTCCTTTTCTTTCTAAGACTGCAAATGGAACAGAACAGAACAGAACAGAACAGAATACAGAATATAGAATAACAGAGTTGGAATGGACCTTGGAGGTCATCTAGTCCAACCCCCTACTCAGCCAGGAAACCCTATACCATTTCGGACAAAATGGTTTTCCAATCTCTTCTGATGTTCGTAAATATTCGGCAACATCACCCCAGCATGGCCAAAAAGCTTCTTTTCTCCAACAGGTGCAAGAGGGATCGCAACCATAGCTTAAAGCAGGGATCCTCAAACTTGGCAACTTTTAAGATTTGTGGACTTCAACTCCCAGAATTCCTCAGTCAGCCATGCTGAGGAACAGCCATGTTGAAAGTCTACAAGTCTTACAGTTGCCCAGTTTGGAAATCAGCTACATCGCTTTGTTTAGCGACCGTTCAAAGTTACGACGGCACTGAAAAAGTGTCTTATGACCGTTTTTCAGACTTAACGACCATTGCATCGCGTGATCAAAATACAGACGCTTGACAATTGACTCCTATTTATGACGGTCGCTGTGTCCCAGGGTCACGTGATCCCCTTTTGCGACCTTCTGACAAGCAAAGTCAATGGGGAAGCCGGATTCACTTAACAACCGTGTTCCTCACTTAACAACTGCAGCGATTCACTTAACAACCATGGCAAGTAAGGTCGTAAAATGGGGCAAAGCTCAACAAGTATCTCGCCTAGTAACGGAAATTTGGGGCGCAATTATAGTCGTAGTTTGAGGGCTACTTGTAGTCCTCATCTTACATGTGGACCCTTAGCAACTGTTAGAAGTTATAACAACAACAATAATAATAATAAAATTGGAAGGGACCTTGGAGGTCATCTAGTCCAACCCCCTGCTCAGGCAGAAAACCCTATACCATTTCGGACAAATGGCTGTCCAGTCTCTTCTTAAAAACTTCCAGTGTTGGAAGTTACAACGGATCTACCTCAGAGATAGGCAACGGGTTGGCCTAGATGACCTCTACGGTCCCTTCCAACACTAGGATTTTTCCACCCAGAAAAGGAAACTTTCACACTTGCGGATTTACAAAAGGAGAAATGATAAGAACCGTCTTGCTTTATCCTTTTCTTGCTTTATCCTTTATCCCTTTGCCACACACACACAAAAATCTTCTTTAATTTTCTGGAGGGGGGGGCAAACATTCTTTTCTGCTTGAGGGAAGCAACCACATCTGGCCAGGCCAGGTTTCAGCCAGATGTGAATGTATATAAAATACATTTTAAAAAAAAAATATCCCTCCTCCAAATATCTTCCTGAAAAGTGGAGACGACAGAAGAGGAGGGGGGGGGGGAATAACAGATGTGCAGCCGAAGAATGTTTGGCTCAAATATTAACAGTTAAAACAAATGGAGACTTTATCCAAGCAAAAACATCTCCCTTTTCTTTCTAAGCCTGCAAATGGAATGGAATGGAATGGAATGGAATGGAATGGAATGGAATGGAATGGAATGGAATGGAATAGAATAGAATAGAATAGAATAGAATAGAATAGAATATAGAACAGAATATAGAATAGAATAGAATAGAAAATAGAATAGAATAGAATATAGAATAGAATATAGAATAGAATATAGAATAGAATATAGAATAGAATAGAATATAGAATGAATAGAAAATAGAATAGAATATAGAATGAATAGAATAGCATAGAATAGAACAATGAAAGAATAGAATAGAATATAGAATAGAATATAGAATAGAATAGAAAATAGAACAGAAAATAGAATAGAGAATAGAATAGAAAATGGAATAGAAAATAGAATAGAATATAGAATAGAATAGAGAATAGAATAGAATATAGAATAGAATAGAATATAGAATAGAATAGAATAGAATAGAATAGAATAGAATATAGAATAGAATAGAATATAGAATGGAATCTAGAATAGAATAGAATAGAATAGAATAGAACAGTGATGGCGAACCTTTTAGAGACCGAGTGCCCAAACTGCAACCCAAAACCCACTTATGCATCGTTGAGTGCCGGCTGGGTGTGGCCCATTGGCTGGGTGTGGCCAATTGGGTGGGCATGGCTGCAGTGGTAATGGCAGACTGGGTGGGACTAAAAAGTTCAATCAATCAATTCCAACTTTGGAAGACCTTTTTTTTCCCCGCGAGAAGTTGAAATTGACTGATTGAACCTTTTTTTTTTGTTTTTTTTGCACACGGCAGCGGAGGCCTAAAGCAAAAAGGTTTTATAAAACCCAGCTAAAGGCCTAGGACTGGGGCGACGGCGCATGTGCCCACAGAGAGAGCTCTGAGTGCCGCCTCTGGCACCCGTGCCATAGGTTCGCCACCCCTGCCCTATACCATTTCAGACAAATGGCTGTTCAGTCTCTTCTTGAAAATTTTCAGCGTTGGAGCATTCACAGCTTCTGGAGGCAAGGAGTTCCACCGATGAGCTGATTTCCTAAATTTAAATTTGATTTATGATTGCTAAGGGAGTGTAACTGCATATTGAGGCACAGGGGTCCGGAGGTCCTCTCATGCCAGGTGACCCCCTCAGCGGGAAGGCCACCAGACCAGAACCGCACGCACAAAGAGAGGCAACGGGCAACCTCTTGCTTGATAGATCATTTGGTTGCACTGTGGGTCTGTCAAATGATTGGGTAGCTCCAGCAGATCTAAAACAAAAAGATCTCCTTCTGAAATGGGGGGAGGGGGGGCTTTTCGATGGCCACAAGGGATCCTCTTGCAGAAATCAGCTTTAATCCCGGAGACTCCCACCTGGGCATCGGGCAAAGAGAATGCTTGATTTAGGAACATTTTGTTCGAAATTACGATGGTGCTAAAAAAGTAACTTATGACCAGTCCTTCCACTTATGACCGTCGTTGCATCCGTGCAAACACAAGCTCAAAATCCGAACTCTTGGCAACGGGCATGTCTGGTTACGTGCTCACCTTTTATGGTCTGCCCAGCTGGCTTACAGTCAGCAAAGTCAACGGGAGAACCCGGATTAACAATTGTGCGATTTGCTTAACAAGCAGGCAAAACAGGTCCTAAAATCAGGTGCGACTCATTTAACAATCTCATCGCTTAGCAACAGAAGTTCCAGTCTCAATTGTGGTCATAAGTCAAGGACAACCTATTCTCTCTCTTTCTCTATGTGTGCCTTTCATCTGTCTGTCTACTCTCTATGATCCATCCATCTCGCTATCTCTATCATCTCTCTTTATCATCCATCATCCAGCTATCTATCTACCTCTATTTCTCTCTATCATCTCTTTATCATTTATCATCCAGCTATCTACTATCTAATATATCAACCTCTATCTACCTCTATCTCTATAATCTATCTATATCCATCCATCTACCTATATCTATCTCTCCCTCTCATCCATCCATCCATCCATCCATCCATCCATCCATCCATCCATCCATCTATCTATCTATCTATCTATCTATCTATCTATCTATCTATCTATCTATCTATCTATCATCCCTCTATCATCACTCCCTCTCTATCTCCCCATCTATCTCTCCCTCTCATCTATCTATCTATCTATCTATCTATCTATCTATCTATCTATCTATCTATCTATCTATCTATCTATCTATCTATCTATCTATCTATCTATCATCCCTCTATCATCAATCCATCTATCTATCTCTCCGTCTCCCTCTCTATCATCCGTCTATCCATTCCCCCTCTCTCCATTTATCTATCTCTCCCTCTCCCTCTCCCTCTCCTATCATCTATCTATCTATCTATCTATCTATCTATCTATCTATCTATCTATCTATCTATCTATCATCCCTCTATCATCACTCCATCTATCTCTCCATTTATTTATCTATCTCTCCCTCTCTCTCTATCATCCGTCTATCATCATTCCCTCTCTATCTCTCCATTTATCTCCCTCTCCCTCTCCCTCTCCCTCTCCCTCTATCTATCTATCTATCTATCCATCCATCTATCTATCTATCATCCCTCTATCATCACTCCATCTATCTCTCCATTTATCTATCTCTCCCTCTCCCTCTATCATCCGTCTATCATCATTCCCTCTCTATCTCTCCATTTATCTATCTCTCCCTCTCCCTCTCCCTCTCCCATCTATCTATCTATCTATCTATCTATCTATCTATCTATCTATCTATCTATCTATCTATCTATCTATCTATCTATCTACCTACCTACCTACCTACCTACCTAATCTACCTACCTTATCTATCTACTTATCTACCTATCTACCTACTTACCTATCTATCTATCTATCTATCTACCTATCCATCCATCCATCTCTCTATCTCTATCTATCCATCCATCCATCCATCCATCCATCCACCTACTATCTATCTATCTATCTATCTATCTATCTATCTATCTATCTATCTATCTATCTATCTATCTATCTATCTATCTATCTATCTACCTACCTACCTACCTACCTACCTACCTACCTACCTACCTACCTACCTACCTCTATTTACACAATTGGTAGAACCAAAGTAGATGGCCTACTTTAAATTTTGGTTTTGTTAATGGTGCTAAATCTTCTGTTCTGATTTGTGACGTTGCATGTCATAGAGGACGGACCCGACCTTTTTGAGAAGTGGAGACGTCCCTATAAATGTTTTTTTGGGACTCGGTCCGCCCGAGTGAATTGTGGGACTAGGTTTACGGCCATTCTTCGTGGCTCCAGAAGTTCTGGAACGTTTTTGGCCAACCGAGTTGCAGACTTCCACACATCCTGCAAAGATGGGCTATGCGGGAACCCCAACGCGCCTCCAGGCATTTTTTCTCTGATGCTCACCAGATCCCCTCTCCTTTCCAACTTCATCTTTTAAAAAAAAAAATTAAAAAGAAGATCCTTTCAGCTGAAATTAAATCTTTCCCCCAACTAGATTTTTCTCAAAACAGGAAACCTGCACACACACACACACACACAGAGAGAGAGAGAGAGAGAGAGAGAGAGAGAGAGAGAGAGAGAGAGAGAGAGAGAGAGAGAGAGAGAGAGAGAGAGAGAGAGAGAGAGAGAGAGAGAGAGAGAGAGAGAGAGAGAGAGAGAGAGAGAGAGAGAGAGGGACGCTAACGTCCCCCAACCCGGGGCTTTCTTTCTATATAGCACACTACAGTTCCCATCATCCCTGTCCAGCACATCAGAAATGATAAGGGAAAGCCGTGGGATGCCTAAAACTCATTTTTTGGGTTGTTTTTTTTTCATCTCTGCTTTCCGTGCGGCAAAAATCTCATAAAGACTAGAGCAAATAAAAAATAAAATAAAAATAGGATGGGCAGTTGAAAAATTTCCATCCGTGCCACCAGCGGGGGCCCACAGAGCCCGGCTTTGAAAATCTGGATGTCTGCTAAAGATTTGTAGGTTCCCCCCACCCCTTCTGGAAGAGAAAACTCACCTGTGTCCTTTCTGACAAGAGATTTAAACAACTTCAGGAGTGGGGGGGGAATTAAAGTCACAGCAGCATCAATCCAGATCCTGCTTCATTTTAATCTAAGTTGCAGTCGCGGGAAGATTTATAAGGAGCTGAGCGTAAACCCCCCCCCCCAACCTTTATGGCCTTGCAGAAAGCCCTTAAAATGTGGTTTTTCCAACAAGTCTGGGAATCTGCCAGTAATAAAGAGCTGGTGGGTTGGCTGCATGGTTGGTAATACAATCCGCTCACGGTCTCGTTTTTAATTTAGTTTTATAGATTTTATTGCCTGCAACCGATTTTGCAGTAGATTTTAATAGGAGGTTTTTATTGTACTCTGGCTAAAGTCATTTTGTGTGAAGTGGTTTGCGATGGATGGATGGATGGATGGATGGATGGATGGATGGATGGATGGATGGATGGAAGGAAGGAAGGAAGGAAGGAAGGAAGGAGGCAAGCAGGAAGGAAGGAAGGAGGCAGGCAAGCAGGAAGGAAGGAAGGAAGGAAGGAAGGAAGGAAGGAAGGAAGGAAGGAAGGAAGGAAGGAAGGAAGGAAAAGAAAGCAAAAGAAGGGAAGAAGGAAGAGAAAGAGAAGGAAGAATAAATAATACAAGATGGAATGACAAAGGAAAAAGGGAGGGAGGGAGGGAAGGAAGAAAGGGAGGGAAGGAAGAATAAAAGAAGGAAAGGAAGGAAATGGGAAAAAGGAAGGAGGGAAGAGAAGAGCAGCAGATAGAAGAAAAAAGGGAAAGCGTGGAAGAAAGCTAAAGAAGGGAAGAAAGAAGAGAAAGAAAAGAATAAATAACATGAGGTGGAATGAGAAAAGGAAGGAAGGAAGGAAGGAAGGAAGGAAGGAAGGAAGGAAGGAAGGAAGGAAGGAAGGAAGGAAGGAAGGAAGGAAGGAAGGAAGGAAGGAAGGGACAAAACACACACAGAGGTGTACATACATAGTATAGGTTCTCCTTCTTGAGTGGGGAGCTGGACGAGTAGTCCTTCAAAGTCCCTTCCAGATTCTATTCTATATTCTATATTCTATATTCTATATTCTATATTCTATATTCTATATTCTATATTCTATATTCTATATTCTATTCTATTCTATTCTATTCTATTCTATTCTATTCTATTCTATTCCATTCCATTCCATTCCATATTCTATATTCTATTCTATTCCATATTCTATATTCTATATTCTATATTCTATTCTATTCTATTCCATTCCATTCCATATTCTATATTCTATATTCTATATTCTATTCTATTTGTACACACACACACACACACCAATCACTTATATCCACTGCATCTCAAGTTCCTTTAGAATTCAAAGTTTTGAGAAAATAAGGCCTAATCCATAACTCACCTTATGTGGGATAAGCTCTTAAAACTTGCTAGGAGTTTGGGAGAATTGTTCCAGATGAATAGACAGGGCTTCCTTCCTTCCTTCCTTCCTTCCTTCCTTTCCTTCCTCTCTCCTTCTCTCCCTCTCTCTCCTTCTCTCCTTCTTTCCTCCCTCCCTCCCTCCCTCCTTCCTCTCTCTCTCTCTCTCTTTCTTTTCTTTTCTTTTAACAGATACATAGATGTAGCTATAATAATATGTCCCGAACTTAGGCCACAAATGACTAGGGAAAAACTATAATTGCACGACAGCCTGGGAGAACAGCTCCAGCAACAGGATTTTCTTAGAATTAAGGGCACCAGAACTTCACCCCACAGGCCAATATAATTAAGATCCTGTCTTCTTTTCTCTTTCTCTCCGCTAAGCAGGAGAACATCTGGCCAACATCTGGATCGGTTGTCAGCGAGGCTTTTGACTGGCTGCCTTGGATCATTCAGCATCGCCTTTCCGTTTGCCCAAGTATTAGAACAATAACAACAACAACAACAACAACAGTACTATTATTATTATTATTATTATTATTATTATTATTATTATTATTAGTAGTAGTAGTAGTAGTAGTAATAGGCACCTTGGGTGCAATTCCAAAACAACTGGAGCATCACTTATTTATTTATTTATTTATTTATTTATTCAATTTATATCCCGCCCTTCTCCTTACCGGACTCAGGGCGGCTAACACCATTGGCATTGACAAATTCGCTATTAGTCAATTGCAAAAGGCGGCCTTACTAGGAACTGCTTCCATCCTGCGACGATATCTGTAATACCATCAAACATCCACATCTACCTATCCCAGGTCCTTGGGAAGGACTCGATAGGTAGACAAAAATGCCAAATCCAGTCTGAACATCTGGCTGATTGTGCGATGATCAATAATAATAATAATAATAATAATAATAATAATAATAATAATAATAATAATAATAAGTAGTAGTAGTAGTAGTAGTAGTAGTAGTAGTAGTAGTAGTAGTAATAGGCGCCTTGGGTGCAATCCCAAAACAACTGGAGCATCACTTGAACACCATTGGCATTGACAAATTCGCTATTAGTCAATTGCAAAAGGCGGCCTTACTAGGAACTGCTTCCATCCTGTGACAAGATCTGTAATACCATCAAACATCCACATCTGCCTATCCCAGGTCCTGGGTAAGGACTCGGGTAGACAAAAATGCCAAATCCAGTCTGAACATCTGGCTGATTGTGCGATGATCAATAATAATAATAATAATAATAATAATAATAATAATAATAAGTAGTAGTAGTAGTAGTAGTAGTAGTAGTAGTAGTAGTAGTAGTAGTCTGGATAGTGGACGTGGCAGTGCCTGGAGGCAGCAGAATAGACGAGAAAGAACTGGAGAAGATAACAAAATACAAAGACCTACAAATAGAAATAGAAAGACTGTGGCAAAGGCAAGCAAGGGTAGTATCAATAGTAATAGGTGCCTTAGGTGCAATCCCAAAACAACTGGAGCACCACTTGGACACCATCATCGGCATTGACAGATTCGCCATGAGTCAATTGCAAAAGGCGGCCTTACTAGGAACTGCTTCCAATCCTGCGACGAGATCTGTAATACCATCAAACATCCACATCTGCCTATCCCAGGTCCTTGGGAAGGACTCGATAGGTAGACAAAATGCCAAATCCAGTCTGAACATCTGGCTGACTGTGCTATGATCCATAATAATCATCATCATCATCATCATCATCATCATCATCCTGCGACGATATCTGTAATACCATCAAACATCCACATCTGCCTATCCCAGGTCCTTGGGGAAGGACTCAATAGGTAAACAAAAATGCCAAATCCAGTCTGAACATCTGGCTGACTGTGCGATGATCCATAATAATAATAATGATGATGATGGTGATGATGTTGTTGTTGTTGGAAGGGACCTTGGAGGTCTTCTAGTCCAACCCCCTGCTCAGGCAGGAAACCCTACACCCTGTCAGACAAATAGTGACAGGGGGATTTAAATAATTTAAGGGGGGAGATTTCCTACTGCTCCCCCCCAACTGTCCAGGCCTCCAACCTGGGTCAGCCACTTTGATGGGAGAGGAAAAGGATGCTGCGGTTGCTAGGCACCCACCAGTCACCTAGCAACTGTCGGAGTGGGAACAGGGGACCAGGACACCTATGTATATCTTCTCTCTTGGAGAAGATGGGAGATTTTTTTTCCCCTCCTATACCGCCAACCCCTTCACAACCCTGGGTGTGGGTGACAAAGGTCCTTTCGTCACGCCTCAGATCCCGATTGGCTGAAGATGGGTCAAAATTTAATCATAGTTCAGCGCCAACTTGAATCCTGGCACGGCAGGATTCCTCACCAAAGGGGCAAGGAAGCAGAAATGGGCCATCGATCAGCTGCGCGAGAGCTTAAGAAATTATGAAAAGCAAAACTCCCAACATCCAGCCTTCAATCACACCCAAAATTACAGGCAGTTCTCAAGTTACGACCGTAATGAGCAGGCTCCATTACGGCCGTAACTTGAGGACCAGTAATTTGCTCATTACGGTCCGTGAGGATGGTGACGGTCAAAGGCGACAGACCTGATTTTATGACCTCTGGGGGGGGCAGTTATGAAACGACCACTGTGACCCTTAAGCAAATATTATGGCCGTAAAAGCAAGCACTGCGGTCATTAAGCAAGGCAACGGTTTTTTTATGGGCACGGTCTTGAAAGAAACTAGAAGCTAAGGGCTGATTTTATGACCTTTTTTTTTTTTTGCAGTGGCCCCTAAGCGACTCTGCGGTCGTTAAACGAACGCCACAGTCAGTAAGCGAATCGATGGCTTGTTATGAGCCCAATTTTGATACAAACTGGAACTAAGTGCAGATATATTAATAATAATAATAATAATAATAATAATAATAATAATAATAATAATAATAATAATAATAATAATAATAATAATAATAATAATAATAATAATAATAATAATAATAATAATAAAAAAGTTGGAAGGGACCTTGGGGGTCATCTAGTCCAACCCCCTGGCTCAGGCAGGAAACCCTACACCATTTCGGACAAATGGCTGTCCAGTCTCTTCTTAAAAACTTCCAGTGTTTGATGAGCTTCTTTGCAGTGGTCACTAAGCAGACGCCACTAACTGAATCAATGGCTGGTTCTGAGCCCAATTTTGACACAAACTGGAACTAAATGCAGATTTGATGAGCTTCCTTGCAGGGGTCACTAAGCAACTCTGCGGTCGTTAAGCAAACACCCCAGTCGTTAAGTGGATCAATGGTTCGTAATGAGCACAGATTTGCTGAAAGCCGGGAGTCAATGCCGGCTTTTAACAAAACCGTCATAAAACGGGGTCACGGGACTGCACGATGCTGCTAATGGCCGTTAATGCGACCTAACTGCCAAGCCCTTCAAATCCTGACCACCAGATAGGTCTGCTGGAACTCTGAACGGTCACTAAGCGATTGGTCGTAAAGCGAGGACTCGCTGTACTACGCTGGTTTTACTACCTCGAGTTTACAACATCGCCAGCTGTATTCGCAGCAGGTCACAACGGCAGCCAAAGGGCAACCGCCGTAAGTCAAGGATTACCGGTACGGGCTTGTATGAGACTCACAGACCTTGCAAAATCAGAACAGTTCAGAGGTAGTCCTCAACTTACAACCATTCACTTAGTGACCGTTGAAACGTACGACGGCACGGGAAAAAAGTGACTTAGGAATGTTTTTCACACTTTGCAGCCTCCCCGGGGGTCACGTGGCCCCGTTTTATGACGGTTTTGCTAAAAAAACCTGACATGGATTTCCAGCTTTCGGCAAATTGGTGCTCGTTACAAACCACCGATTCGCTTAACGACCGTGGCGTTTTGTTTAGCGACCGCCGAGTCGCTAATTGGCCGCCGCAAACAAAGCTCATAAAAATCCGCATTTGCTTCCAGTTTTTATCAAAACGGTGCCCCCAGCAAGCCACTGATTCGCTTAACGACTGTGGAGTTTGCTTAACGACCGCCGAGTCGCTGTGATTGCAGCATCCCCGGGGTCACCTGATCAAAATTCGGACGCTTGGCAACTGACTCAGGTTTATGACGGTTGCATTGTCCCGGGGGTCACGTGATCCCCTTTTGCGACTTTCTGACGAGCAAAATAAATGGGGGAGGCAGAGTCACTTAATAAACGTGTGACTCATTTAACAACTGCGGCGGTTCACTCAAGAAAGGTTGTAAAATGGGGCAACGCTCACTTAACCACCGTCTTGCTTAGCAACGGAAATTCTGCACTCCACTGTGGTCGTAAGTTGAGGACTACCTGTATTTATTTTATTTAAACACCTTCTACATCCACCCCCTCTGAGTAGACCAGGGAGATCTTCAAACTTGGCAACTTTAAGACTTGTGGACTTCAACTCCCAGAATTCCTCAGCCAGCCCTGGCTGGCTGAGGAATTCTGGGAGTTGAAGTCCACAAGTCATAAAAGGGCCAAATTTGAAGACCTCTGTTTAAGAGGAATGGATTTCAATTTCCGGAATTCCCCAGCCAGCATGCTTTAAGACAGGTGGATTTAAATCCCAGAATTCCCCAGCCAGCATGCTTTAAGATGGGTGGACTTCAACTCCCAGAATTCCCTAGCCAGCATGCTTTAAGTTGAAGAGCAATGGACTTCAATTCCCAGAATTCCCTAGCCAACCTGCTTGAAGATGGGTGGACTACAACTCCCACAATTCCCTAGCCAGCCTGCTTTAAGACTTGCGAACTTCAATTCCCAGAATCCCCATGCCAGGAAGTCCACTCATCTTAAAGTTGTCAAGTTTGAAAAACTCTTGAGCTAGGTTGATGCAGGATTTAATTTAGAGTGAGGAGGGGAACTGGAGGAGAAGGCAGGGTGGTTTATTCAGAGGCAGATGACATGAGAGGCAGAGAATAAGGCCCTCATTAATTAGCAATTGCAAAGTGCTAATTGCGACGTGTTCTGTAAACAGCGAGTTCATTAAGCTGGAGGGAGGGAGGGAGGGAGAGAAGGAAGGAAGGAAAAAGGGAGGGAGGGAGGGAAGGAAGGAGGGAGGGAGGAAGGAAGGTGAGGGAAGGAAGGAAAAAGGGAGGGAGGGAAGAAAGGAAGGGAAGGAGGGAGGGAGGGAGGAAAGAAAGAAAGAA
>NW_015389852.1:121097-131876 GCF_001527695.2 Protobothrops mucrosquamatus
GGAAGGAAGGAAGGTGAGGGGGAGGAAAAAGGGAGGAAAAAGGGAAGAAGGGAGGAAAGGGAGGGAGGAGGGAGGTGAGGAAAGGAAGGAAAAAGGGAGGGAAGGAGGAAAGGGAGGGAGGGAGGGAGGAGGGAGGGAGGAAGAAAGAAGAAAGAAAGAAAGGTTGGTAGGTGAGCGAAGGGAAGGGAGGATAAAGAGAGGGAGGCAGGAAAGGAGGGAGGGAGGGAAGGAGGAGAAAGAAGGGAGGGGAAAGGGATCCAACCTAAAGCACAGCACATTTTTTAACAGTACATTTTTTAAAAGATTTCATATTTTCGTCTTAACACAGAATATTCTTGTAGCTGATTAGATGAAGAAAGCAAAACAGGCTCAAAAGTCTGTAGATCAGAGCAAAAATCCTCCAGTTTCTTTGCAAGCGGAAGACGCGGAAGAGGGCGCACGTGCCAGATGCAATTTGCGATACGGCCCATAAAGGAAGCGATTAAAACCCCACAGCCTTTCTTCAATTCAGTAGGAGAAATTTATATATATATAAAGATTAACCAATGCTCCCTAATTCAGCTATTGGGACTACATCTCCCATCTCTTGCAGCTGGGGACGATGGGGCCATCCACCAAGGGACATCAGCTATCAATGCTAAACATTAAACTCTACATCCAGAGGAACTGCACGTAGTCCTCACACTTACGACCGAAAACAGCACCCTCACGGTCATGTGACCAAAACCCAAGCGCTTGGCAACCGGCACGTATTTAAGACGGTTCCAACGTCCCGGGGGTCACGTGATCACCCTGTGACCTTCCCAGCCGGCTTCCGACAAGCAAAGTCAAGGGGGGGAAGCCTGATTCACTTAATGACCACGTGATTCGCTTAATGACCGCAGCGATTCGCTTAACAACTGCAGTGGCAAAAAAATAATAATTGTAAAATGGGGCAAAACTGCACTCGAACGATTGCCTCAGTCTGATTCCCTAATTCCTTTTCCTCCATTGTTTTCCCGGTGACACAATTTTAGATTGCGAGTTTCTTGCGGCACAGATTTACACGCTCGCCCGTGCCATTGAATGGAAGGAAGTGGTGAGATTTAGCCTTTGGCCAGGCCCACTAACAATTTATGATCCAATTTATGGGGTGGTGGGAGAAACTGAGATAGCCTCCCCCATGGCAAATGAGTGGGAAAACCCAGGGACAAGTGTGTAAGCTTGTGTAAGCCCCCCCCTCAAAAAAAATTTGGCCTTATTAATACACTAAAGCAGCAGCTTGTTCACTGGAAGGATAAAACACCCAGACACAAACTGAGCAACATGGTATATGCCAGGGGTCTTCAAACTTGGCCCTTTTATGACTTGTGGACTTCAACCCCCAGAATTCCTGTGCCAGCATGGGGAAACTATGACCCCTTCATGACTCGTGGACTTCAATTCCCAGAATTCCTGAGCCAGCATGGGGGAACTATGGCCCCTTCATGACTTGTGGACTTCGACTCCCAGAATTCCTGAGCCAGCATGGGGGAACTATGATCCTTTTATGACTTGTGGACTTCAATTCCCAGAATTCCTGAGCCAGCATGGGGGAACTATGGCTCCTTCATGACTTGTGGACTTCAACTCCCAGAATTCCTCAGCCAGCGTGCCTGGCTGAGGAATTCTGGGAGTTGAAGTCCACAAGTCATAAAAGGGCCAAGTTCGAAGGCCCCTGGTATATGCAGTACAATGCAGTGAGCCTTGTGCAGATCTGTACATTGGGAAAACAAAACAACAACTTCACAAATGCGTGGCACAACATAGCAGAACAAACCCATCAGGAGAAGATTCAGCAGTCCATCTGCATTTAAAAGACGAAGGCCGCTCTTTCGAAGACAGCAAAGCCCACATTTTGGACAGGGAGGACCGCTGGCTTGAAAGAGGAGTCAAAGAGGCCATCTAGGTCCAAATTGAACAGCCCTCCCTCAACAGAGAGGGAGGGATAGGACATCATCCATGTCCAGTCTACAACACAGTCCTTTCAGCAGTCCCAAGAAGGCTCCACACCCATTTGCACTACTCAGGTGACCCTGAGGATACAGGTAAATCTCCAGGTGGCCTCAACGACTCTCTAAAAGAAGGCAAACGACCGGCTGTCTGCAAGGAGTATAAATCCTCCCATTCCCCACCATCCAGTCAGAGCTGAAGAAGCTTCTTGGAGGAGAAGCGAAACGTCTTCAAGGGAAAAACAAAGAGAGTCCAGTTGCCTCCTGAAAAAGCACCTTTGGGACATCTTGCCTTATTATGCCTTCGGAGAGTCATAAAACTCGGAATCACTACCAACGTCTGCTTCTTGGCGAGTGACGCACGTGGTCCTCAACTTACAACAGTTCACTTAGTGGCCGTTTGACGTTACAACGGCTCCCCCCAAAAAGGGACTTCTTCTATTTTTCACACGACCGTTACAGCATCAACAGGGCCAGCCAAGACAAAGGTTACCCCAATACACACAAAAGACAGCGAAAAGGCATATATTTTCATGACCGACAGCCAGCCGTAAGGATAATCAAGCAGCTGCCGCACAATCTTTACCGTCCCCCCATTTAGCTCACCCACGATCTAAAAATTTCTACATGCCCCCCAAAGTTTGCCAGCTTCACCAAANTAATAATAATAATAATAATAATAATAATAATAATAATAATAATAATAATAATAATAATAATAATAATAATAATAATAATAATAAAGTTGGAAGGGACCTTGGAGGTTATCAAGTCCAACCCCCTGCTCAGGCAGGTAACCCTATACCATTTCGGACAAATGGCTGTCCAGTTATTTATTTACTAAGTTTACATAATAATAATAATAATAATAATAATTTAATTTGTACCCCGCCCTTCTCCTCACCGGACTCAGGGCGGTGATGCCCACCTCACTCTGCAAGGGTGATGCCCATCTCACTCTGCAAGGCGACTGTAAGTCAGAAGGATAAATATAAATAAAAAAATGTTAAAAAAATATCAAAAGCACGTTGTTTTTTTCTTAGAATCGTGCCGAGTCAGAATTAGGCACAAACTGAATTCCTTCAAATGAACTTGGTTGAAATCTGAAGACGAACGAGTGAAGGAATCTATGATAAAGCGGGCTAAATATTCTGGCTCTCATACAAATCGAACAGTGGAAAAATAAAGTGGTTGCACAGTTTTAAAATTTACGCGACATGTAAAGGTGAGAAATAGAGAGAAATTTTATAAAACGGGGTACAGGTGGTCCTCGACTTTCAACAGTTCATTTTAGTGACTGTTCAAAGTGATGACATCACTGAAAAATGTCACTTATGACTGATTTTTACACTTAGCGACCGTTGCAGCATCTCCTGCGATCACGTGATCAAACTTCAGATGCTTAGCAACTGGCATGTACTTATGACGGTTGCAATGTCCTGGGGTTCACGCGATCCCCTTTTGCGACCTTCTGACAAGCAAAGTCAATGGGGAAGCTAGATTAATTTAACCTTGTTACTAACTTAATGACTGCAGTGATCCGCTTAACGACTGTGGCAAGAAAGATCGCAAAACGGGACAAACCTCACTTAACGAAAGTCTCACTTAACAACAGAAATTTTGGGCTCTATTGTGATCATAAGTTGAGGACTACCTGTACTGTTAATATATGTCACCAGAAAAACTGTCTAGACCAGGGGTAGGCAACCTTGGCTCTTTTATGACTTGTGGACTTCAACTCCCAGAATTCCTGAGCCAGCCATGCTAAGGAGAAATGGAGAGGTTTCCAAGCTGAGCCATGCTGGCCCAAGAATTCTGGGAGTTGAAGTCCACGAGTCATGAAGGGGCCATAGTTCCCCCATGGTGGCTCAGGAATTCTGGGAGTTGAAGTCCATAAATCATGAAGGGGGTCATAGTTCCCTCATGCTGGCTCAGGAATTCTGGGAGTTGGAGTCCACGAGTCATAAAAAGGGCCATAGTTCCCCATGCTGGTTCAGGAATTCTGGGAGTTGAAGTCCACAAGTCATGAAGGGGCCATAGTTCCCCCATGCTGGCTCAGGCATTCTGGGAGTTGAAGTCCATAAGTCATGAAGGGGGCCATAGTTCCCCCATGCTGGCTGAGGAATTCTGGGAGTTGAAGTCCACGAGTCATAAAAGAGCCAAGGCTGCCTACCCCTGGTCTAGAAGGTCTAAAGATATTTCAAATTTATACTGTAAATGTGAACAGGAAGAAGGGACATTTTAGCATCTTTGATATACATGTAAATCAGTTAGAAAAACTTGGTTTCTTACATCCACTGATTCAGGGGAATTTAAAAGATTAACGTACAATTGAGGCCAGAGGTTTTTCTTTCAGGATGGATGGGACAAAAATCAGGGGATTTTATTTTTATACGTGATAACTGCAGCCGAGATTATGGTATGCACAAAGATGGAAAAATATGACATGGCTTACAAGGGAGAAATGGATAGTGAAGATAATGGAACTTGTTAAGATGACTAAATTGACTTCTTCACTCAGAGAAAAGACATTATCTTATGTTTATTTGCTGACTGGGCCTTTTATAATTGATAGTTTTGATGATTAGATAGGACAGATTATAGAAAGAAGAGTGGTCAGTTTTAACCCCAGAGTAAGAAGTAAATTCATAAGTGTACCTTTTTTCTTTCTTTTCTTTTCCTTTCTTTCTTGCAGTTTTAATTTTCTCTTTGATTTCTTTTTCTCCTTTTTTTCTTACTTTATATTCATTTGCACTGATTTTTAATCTCCCATCTTAAAAATCTTTACTGAAAAGTATATATTGAAGAAAAAGAAACCATTACAAGTCTATCTACTCTATCATATCTGTCATGTCTGTCATGTCTGTCTGTCTGTCTGTCTGTCTGTCTGTCTGTCTGTCTGTCTGTCTATCTATCTATCTATCTATCTATCTATCTATCTATCTATCTATCTATCTATCTTTATCTAACATCAACAAAGATGATTAGGGGACCAGAGGCTAAAGCATATAAGGAACGGCTGCTGGAATTGGGTATGTCTAGTTTAATGAAGAGAAGGACGAGGGGGGACATGATAGCAAGTCTTCCAGTAACTCAGGGGCTGCCCTAAAGAAGAGGGAGTCAAGCTATTCTCCAAAGCACCTGAAGGCAGGACAAGAAGCAACGGATGGAAACTAACCAAGGAGAGAAGCAACCTAGAACTAAGGAGAAACTTCCTGACAGAACAATTAACCAGTGGAACAATCTGCCTCCAGAAGCGGTGAATGCTCCAACACTGGAAGTTTTTAAGAAGAGACTGGACAGCCATTTGTCTGAAATGGTATAGGGCAGTGTTTCTCAACCTTGACAATTTTAAGGCATGTGGACTTCAACTCCCAGAATTCCACAGCCAGCATCGCTGGCTGTGGAATTCTGGGAGTTGAAGTCCACATGCCTTAAAATTGTCAAGGTTGAGAAACACTGGTATAGGATTTTCTGCCTGAGCAGGGGGTTGGACTAGATGACCTCCAAGGTCCCTTCCAACTTTATTATTATCTCTATCATATCTGTCTGTCTGTCTGTCTGTCTGTCTGTCTGTCTGTCTGTCTGTCTGTCTATCTATCTATCTATCTATCTATCTATCTATCTATCTATCTATCTATCTGTGTCTATCTAACATCTCTAATACCTATCCTATCTATCCTCCTATCTATCCTCTCTCTCTCTCTCTTTGTCTGTCTGTGTGTCTGTGGTTCTGTCTGTCTGTCTGTCTATTTTTAAATGTATTTGCTGCCTATCTTTCTGTCATCCAACTCTGGGCAGCTTACAAACTGATAAAATATTATAAAAGCTTAAAACAGTAAGACATTAAGTAAATAAATACATTTGTCCTAATTATTCTCTTTCAGTCAACAGAAAGCCATTAGCTGTTTCTCCTGCTGCCAATTTATCCTGGCAATGGAGAAACTTGAATATTAAAAATTAAAAAAAAACATCTCCAAAAAGTAAGAGCTGTTAAATAGTGAAGCCAATTTCTTAAAAAGGTGGCAAGCTACCGCTTGGCTGCATAATGGCTTAATCTGGATTCCTTTCCTGAGGGGGGAGGGTATGGTGGGGTGGACTGGATGACCTCTAGGGAACCTTCCCTTGATATGATTCTATGGCTAAAATTTCCCGTTTCTTCCAGCAAATTTGAACATTTCCCAAACTGACAACAGAAAAGTGGGGGGGAGGGAAACAATCCCATCACATTTTAGAAGTAAATAGGAAAAAAATATACGAAATCATTGCCTCTGCCTAGAAAAAAAACACACTTTTCCAAGTATGGAAAGAAAAGAAAAATTGAACTAATAAATTGTCCACTTGAATCAGTCTCCCAAATAGAAGAAGCACTTTTCTGGAAAATTGGGAATCCTGCTGCGTTTTGCTTTGGGGAAAAGTGGATCGCTGGATCCCGTTTGGGGGGTCAAAATGTGATCTAAGTGGGGTGAACAGGAGCAAATTCCATTTATTTGTCAGAAACTGAACAGATGAATACATAATAAAGTCCCAGGCACTAGGTTTAAACCCTCCAGGCTCCTTCAACAAATCCTTTGGGCCAACATCTGTAGCAAATTAAGAAATCAAACCAGATTTGATTCCAACATGTTAAACAGGCATCTTCTCTTCTCTTCCGGAGCTGCTAAAGATTCAACTGGCATCAAACCCAAATCCTATTTTAGCAACGAACAGGAAAAAAAAATAAAAAACCTCCACCTCTTCAAGATGCAGATTAACTGTGCAACCTCTGAGCATATTTGTTATCGTGGATTCATCTCCCACAAGGATGACTAGCCACTTCTCTGATTTAAATCCAGCAATAATAACTTAAATTAACATTGCTGCCCGACTCCTATCAATGCAGCAACAAGAAGAAAAAAATCAACGCAAGGAACAAGCATTGGGAAAGCTCACTTTTCTTGCAAAACACACCCTGGAGATGTTTGATATAATTTTCCTCCCCTCCTTAACCTTAAAGAAGCAGCCAGAGATGAAAACAAAGAGAAAAATTCTGCATTTGATTCGCCACAGGCTCAAATCTTCTTCATTCGTGCCTGAATTGCACCACAGGTAGTAGCACGCATGGTGCAAAACCACCTTTTCATTAGGAATTAAACCAACAGGTAGCAAATAACATTTTACACCCCCCCCTCGTCCCAGCCCTTCACCCCAAGGAAATTCCAGATCCAGTTGCGCAATGACTCTTAAGACGTGTCTCTTCAGCTCCCCGCAAATTTTTGACATATTTTTTGATACGTGAGCGACTGCTGCCACGGCTATTTTAAACCACGAAGCACAATGAAAACTTATCCCACAAGCTTGGGCAGGTTGAGACGCAGATCAGGCCTTTGAAAGTTAAAGGAGAGTTGTTGGTAAATGTCAAGCTTCTAGACCTCACTGGGCGCGCTTCCTTGCTCCATCGTGCCATAAGCAGAAATCAGAAAGATGGTGAGCAATTAAATTAAACAAGAGTTAGATTATTTCCCCTCTCAAGCTCGCAGGCCTGCTTAGATGTATCCAAATATTGCTACAAGCCACAAGCATGTCAAATTTAAAGCACATCTTTAAATTTCCCCAAGCTGGCTTAGAATTAAAAAAAAGGAAAAAGCAGTGTAAAATAATTTGCACAATCCCTGGGTGTGAAACACTTCTACACAATCCTCGGTGTTCTTCAACACAAATCAAAGTATCTTTCCCCAAACACCTTAAAATTGGTTACTATGATAGCACATTTCCTGGTTTAAATTTTGTTTGCCATCGTTTTCCCCTTGGGATTTCTTTCAATGAAACAATGGCCTAAAAACGTGGCTAAAGCTAAGATAAAAATAAATACACGTCTTATTCTTTCTTTCTTTCTTTCTTTTTTAAGGCCGATAATTTTGGGCTCTTGTTTGCAAACCTATTCACCCCTCTCCGTCCCCAAAAGCAGCAGTGCATATCTAAGCGTAGCAAATTTAATTTAATTTAATTCAAGCTCACTCAAAAAGGGGTGCGCTCACTTTTAAGGTCAGAATAATCTATATTTTATCTGCCAAAAAAACCCCTCTGACACGAATTGTCATGCAAAAGTCCTGAAAAATTCAATGCTCTCGCTGCAAACCAGCTATTGATTGGGGGTCCCCGATCTACAAGCATGCTTTTTTTCTATTGTATGCCTGTTGAAATGAAATATGTANCACTCAAAAAGGGGTGCGCTCACTTTTAAGGTCAGAATAATCTATATTTTATCTGCCAAAAAAACCCCTCTGACACGAATTGTCATGCAAAAGTCCTGAAAAATTCAATGCTCTCGCTGCAAACCAGCTATTGATTGGGGGTCCCCGATCTACAAGCATGCTTTTTTTCTATTGTATGCCTGTTGAAATGAAATATGTAGACACACACACACACGTATGAAGAAAAAACACATACATGAACCTCCTCAGTAAACTTTTTTATCCGGAAGGTTTGCCGTGTGTTAATTTTATTGCAGCCTATAAACAAAGAGGCGCGTGCCATTTTAAAAATTAACAATGCATTATCTTGTGTTGACTGATCCTAACACACCTCGCGCAATGCATGACATAACATGGGCTGCGATCCGTGGCAATCTTAACACTAGAAAAAATTCTGCATTTTCTTACCAGAGCTATATAGAAAATAACAAAAAAAAAATAAAGGTTTGGGGAATTTTGGGGGCCTGTGTTGCATCCATCCACCGTTCTGGGTGGAACTGAGCAAGATTAGGAATTCTGAACGGATGTAAATGCAGATTTTTTTTCCCCTCCCCCAGTTGTGGCGCTGGACAATGGCATCTATCACCCCGCCCTCCGCGGCTGTGAACCATGGGTTTCAAAAACCAGTGGCAAGGCAAGGCAATCCAACCTTAAGACCAAGACAGTTTAAGGAAGATAATGGAAAATAAAGAGAATCCAAATTGGAAAAAAAAAAAAGAGGAAGGGTTAGAAAAATCACAATATTTGTGCGTCCTTCCAAGGCTTGCCTTAACCTCAGCTGTTCCAACCAATTTTATTTTTTATTTTTTTTAAAAAGCCATTTAATCTGGATGGATTCCTTTGCAACCAGAAAAAAAAAACAGCGATGTGAAGCCACTTGGAACCCTCTTTTTAAACGCTCCCCTATTGTTGTTGTTTTGTTTGTTTGTCTGAATTAGGGCAGGTCCAGTTTTGCCAAGGAAACACACACACCCCAAACAGGATGCACAATTATGATTTTTTTTTTGCAAAAAATAATAATAATAAAAGGCGCAAAACCTCCCACTTAATTGCCATCTAAGGAAAACCACCCTATTTAATAGGTCACTGGGGTCCCAATTTTGGGGAGGGGGGAAGAGGGGGGAAAATGAGGAAGGGGTGGACTGCAATCTGCAAATCTGGTTGAAAGATAGACATCCCCCCCCTCCATACAATCCCACCCCACATTATGCAGTTCCACAATAACCCCCCATCCCACTTTTTTTGCAAAGAGTGGGCACAAAGAAGGACCCCCCCACACTGCAGTTTCCTGGGCTCTTCTCCAGGGGAGGGGGCTTCCCCCCCCTGGGAGGAATTACATCCCGTTTTCCCGGGGAGGGGGGTAATAGCCGGCTTTCCCTCTCCCCACCGCCTCCCCCCACCCCGTTATCCCCACGACCCCCGCTTTGCAAAGAGTGACAGGCGACTGCAGGCCCGAGACCCTCTCCCTGCAGTTTTTTTTTAAAGGGGAGGGGGCTTCTCGGCCCAAGGTTTTCCCAGCCAAGGGGGTCCCGACAGTCAGTTTTGTATTTCCTTCTTGCCCCCCCCCTCATCCTGACCCCGGCTTGGCAAAGAGGGCACAGCCAGGACCCCCAAGCCAGTTCCCTGCCCTCTTAAGGGGAGGGGGCTTCCCCATAAGATCAACTCCGTTTTTCCCAGGGGAGGGGACGCCAGGGTGCTTCGCATCTCCCCTCCCCTCCCCGTCACTCCCATCCCGACGTCCTCTTCGCAAAGAGGTCACAGCTGGGACCCCCCAAGACACTTTCCTGCGCTCAAAAGGGGAGGGGGCTTCAGAAAAAAGATTGTTTTTCCGGGGAAGGGGGGGGCTCAGGCTGGCCTGCCTCTCCTCTTCCGTCCCCCCCCAATCATCCCGACTCCCACTTTGCAAAGAGGGCAAGGACACCCCCCCCCTCTCCTGCCGTTCCTGGCTTTTTAAGAGGAGGGGGCTTCAGAATAACGTTTTCCCAGGAGGGGGGGCAGCAGCCAGTATTGCATCTCCTCCACTCCCCCCCTGCAACCCCCCCTCCGGCTATGCAAAGAGAACACGGCCGGGAGCCCCCCAACAGTTCTCTCTAAAGGGGAGGGGGCTACCCGCCGAGGTCAGCTCTGTTTTTCCTGGGGAGGGGGCGCCGGGCTGCCCTTCCTTTCCCCTCCCTCCATGCAGACCCCCCCCCGGCTTTGCAAAGGGGGCGCAGACCCTCACCCGGCCGTTCCCCAGTCTAAGAAGGGGAGGGGGCTTCCCCGGGGGGGACCAGCTCCGCTTCTCCGGGGGTGGGGGCGCCGGGCTGGTTTGCATCTCCCCCCCCTCCCCGCCCTCCTCCCCCATGCCGACCCCCAGCTTTGCAAAGGGGGCACGGCCGGGACCCCCACCCCACACACCCCAACAGTTCCCTCCTCTCTAAAGGGGAGGGGGCTTCCCCGACGGGACCAGCTCCGTTTTTTCCTGGGGAGGGGTCGCATCTCCCTCCCCCCCCCGCTGCTGACCCCCACCCGCCCTTCCCCTTTGGCAAAGGGGGGCACATTATGCAATTCCACAATAAACCCCCCCATCCCACTTT
>NW_015389852.1:132445-134880 GCF_001527695.2 Protobothrops mucrosquamatus
GGAACTATGGCCCCTTCATGACTGGTGGACTTCAACTCCCAGAATTCCTGAGCCAGCATGGGGGAACTATGGCCCCCTCATGACTGGTGGACTTCAACTCCCAGAATTCCTGAGCCAGCATGGCTCAGCTTGGAAACCTCTCCATTTCTCCTCAGCATGGCTGGCTCAGGAATTCTGGGAGTTGAAGTCCACGAGTCATAAAAGAGCCAAGGTTGCCTACCCTTGGCCTATACCATCTCAGACAAGTGCCTAGCCTCTTCTTAAAAATCTCCAGTGATGGAGCGCCCACAATTTCTGGAGGCCAGCTGTTCCACTGGTTAATTGTCTTCACTTTAATTTAATTCATTGATTTAAAAATCTTTTCTTGGCAGGGCTTGGGGTGGATTTCCCGTGTGACTCCCATTTGATATTGGTTTTATTTTTTTTTAAGTATTTCTTAGATTTGATTGTCGCCCATCTTGTTTGGTTTGCTCCCTTATGGCCGTTCAGTCGAGGACTATTTATATTTTCTTGGAGATCCTGCAGGTCTTTAAAGAGGGCTATTGTCCTTCCCCCCCAACCCCAGGATCCCCACTCCATTTTTTCTTTTTAGGACTTGATTTCCAATTCTTCTTTCTTGGCCTGCCTTGAAAGGAAGTTTGGAGGACAGCAATATTCTTGTAGATAATAGAATCAAGATCAGGTGAAGGGTTAATACCACTTTACAAGGCCTTGGTAAGGCCACACTTGGAATACTGCATCCAGTTTTGGTCACCACGATGTGAAAAAGATGTTAAGACTCTAGAAAGAGTGCAGAGAAGAGCAACAAAGAAGATCAGGGGACTGGAAGCTAAAACATATAAGGAACGGTTGCTGGAATTGGGTCTGTCTAGTTTAATGAAGAGAAGGAGGGGGGGGGATAATAGCAGTATTTCAATCTCTAAGGGGCTGCCACAAAAAAGAGGGAGTCAAGCTATTCTCCAAAGTGCCTGAAGGCAGGACAAGAAGCAACAGAAACTCATCAAAGAGAGAAGCAACCTAGAAGTAAGGAGAAATTTCCTGACAGTGAGAACAATTAATCAGTGGAACAACCTGCCTCCAGAAGCTGTGAATGTTCCAACACTGGAAGTTTTTAAGAAGAGACTGGACAACCCTTTGTCTGAAATTGTGTAGGGTTTCCTGCTTGAGCAGAGGGTTGGACTAGATGACCTCCAAGATCCCTTCCAACTTTATTATTATTATTATTATTATTGTTGTTGTTGTTGTTGTTGTTGTTGTTAATGCACACAATCTGCAACAATGCCCAACATTAGAACTAGACCTCAGCTTACAACCACACGCTTAGCAGTCATCGAAACTTACAAAAGACACCCCCCCAAAAAATTATTTACCACCCATTTCTGAGTTCCAAGGGATCATGTGACCCCATCTGAGACACTTGGCAACCAGACTAGATTTGTGTCTGCTTGCCATGTCAAGTAACCATAGTTTATGTTTTTCCCAGAAACCAGCCTTTACTTCCAGTTCCTGGCACAAACCCTCATAACGAACGATGGGTTCACTCAAACAACCCTTGCAGTCACTTAACAGCCTCCCCAAAACGGGTGGAAAAATTGGACCCGGTCATGTGATGGCCCACTTAACAACCGACACTCGATTACGGTCATAAGTCAAGGATGACTTGTTTTTAAAGGATCTCTTTTCAGAGAGACTGAGATATTTGATGGGGTCAGAAAGTGAGTGTCTGATTTCTTTTGGCAGGTTCAACGTCTTGACGTTAGCCGCCCGTTGCCCGGCTTTTACTATGTTATTTTGGAACTTTAGGGAAATAATGGCGTGCGTCAGTCCTTGTAACTTTAGGATGGCCTTTGAAGATGAACCGTCAACAGTTTAAAAAAAATAAATAAACAGTTAAGAAACACTCCGCAGGGTAGCGCTAAGTGGAGCAGCCTTCAAGGTCTTGGAGAAGATGTTCAGATGTTGGGATGTGTCTCCACCTAGAAAGGCCAGAATTGTGTCCCAAAGGTGCTTTTTCAGGAGGCAACTGGACTTTCTTGTTTTTCTTTGAAGACGTTTCTCTTCTCATCCCAGAAGCTTCTTCAGCTCTGACTGGATGGTGGAGAATGGAAGGATTTATACTCCTTGTAGACAGCTGGTCCTTTGCCTTCTTTTAGAGAATCGTTGAGGCCACCTGGAGATTTACCTGTGTCCTCAGGGTCACCTGAGTGGTGCAAATGGGTCTGGAGCCTTCTTGGCCGCAGGATGGTTTCTGCCCTGGGTCCCTTCCCCGTTGAAGATGGGCACACAGGCTGTTGGGGATGAGTCTGTGTTGTCTGCATCTCCAAATGAAGCGCAAATGGGTCCTGTAGTCTGCCATGTTTTCTGGAAATCCGTTCATCCTTCCACATCATTCGAAGGGTGTTCCTCCCAAAGTGCATGGCTAAATGTCCATGGAG
>NW_015389852.1:135032-139566 GCF_001527695.2 Protobothrops mucrosquamatus
GCAGGATGGTTTCTGCCCTGGGTCCCTTCCCCGTTGAAGATGGGCACACAGGCTGTTGGGGATGAGTCTGTGTTGTCTGCATCTCCAAATGAAGCGCAAATGGGTCCTGTAGTCTGCCATGTTTTCTGGAAATCCGTTCATCCTTCCACATCATTCGAAGGGTGTTCCTCCCAAAGTGCATGGCTAAATGTCCATGGAGATTCTCATAGGCTCCCCACCCATTTGCACTGCTCAGGTGACCCTGAGGACACAGGTAAATCTCCAGGTGGCCTCAACGACTCTCCAAAAGAAGGCAAAGGACCAGCTGTCTACAAGGAGTATAAATCCTTCGTTTCCCCACCATTCAGTCAGAGCTGAAGAAGCTTCTGGGATGAGAAGCGAAACGTTTTCAGAGAAAAACAAGAAAGTCCAGTTGCCTCCTGAAAAAACTCACCTTTGGGACAAGCATGGACCTGGAGGACTGAGAATCGCCATAGACCAGGGGTGTCAAACTCAATTTCATTGAGGGCCGCATCAGCATTGCGGTTGCCCTTGGGGGGCTGGGTGGGTGTGGCCAGGGTGGGGGTGGCCTACTGGGTGGGCGTGGATGGAGTGGGTGTGGCCTACTGGGTGGGCATGGCCAGCTTTACATCGTTCGTGTCAAGGCTGCCTGTGGGGGCCTGGGAAGGAGTGGGACAGATCTGAGGGTCTCTGGCAGAAGGGGGTGGGACCGGGGCAAGCGCCAAGGCATGGTCCATTTCTTCATTCCTCACAAAGGGGGACCCCTCCCCAGCATGCACCCAGGGAGCGGGGCCGACGCAGCAGGGGCTGGTTCCTCGCTGTTTCCAGACGGAGCGAAGACTGAATGCGTTTCAGCATAGATGGCCACCACAAAATTGTACATTGGCTCCCAAGAAGAAGAAGAAGAACAACAACAACAACAACAACAACAACTCTGGGATCCTTGGTGCTCTCTGAACTTGGTGGTTTTGTTGCAGATGTTTCATGACCCAACTAGGTAACATCTTCAGTGCTAGAAGGGAGTGGGATTGTGGAATGGAAGAGGAGGAGAAGGAGGAGGAGGGGGGAGGAGGAGGAGGAGGAGGAGGAGGAGGAGGAGAACTGATTGGAACACGCTGGGGACAGATCAATTCTTTGTGGTCACTAAGAGTTAACACCAAGTTGTCACCCAACTAAGGCACAAATGATCAGGCTCCAATTATATTTGGGTCATGCTATGGGAAGACCCATCTCTCTTGGCAAGCCCATAATGCTGGGAAGGTGGAAGGGAAGAAAAAAGGCGACGGACCAGCCAGATGGATAGACTCAGCTACAGCGATGTAGAAGACCTGAATGATCAGGTTGGGGAGAGATCATCATGGAAAAATATCTATTTATATGGTCACTAAAAATCCAGGAATATCCCTTTCTTGTTTTAGGACAGTATTTCTCAACCTCGGCCACTTTAAGGCCTGTGTGGACTTCAACTCCCAGAATTCCCCAGCCAGAATGGCTGGCTGGGGAATTCTGGGAATTGAAGTCCACACATCTTAAAAGTGATGGATGTTAAAACAAGGCTAAGATAAAACCCAGTAGGACAATGATGTCATTAATTTCATGGTGGCAAAACTCGCCTCTCCTTTGCTAATCCTTGCAATGCATCCACCGTCTAACAAAAAAGTTTATTTCTGTAAAAATCCTGAACTGCAAAATGTATCATCGCTGTCCAAAATGGGAACAAAGAAGCAACAATAACAAAAAAAGAAAACAAATCACAGATACTGTGCTTTGTGTTGTAAAAAAAAATAGAACAACATAACAGCATTGCACATATTGGGAGATTCCGTGGTTTTAAAAATGATTGTGTGGAGGCGTCTTAATCTGCTTACTCTGTGGTGTTGAGAATCATTCTTGCAAAGCCCCCACTTACAACCATTCGTTTAGTGACTGTTCAAAATTACAGCGGGACTGAAAAAAAAGTGACTTCCAGCCAGTCCTTGCACTTATGACCATCTCAGCATCCCTATGGTCACCTGATCAGTATTAGTGACCAGCATGATTTTACAACAGTTACAGCATTCCGTTGTCGTGTGATTGACATTTGTGACCTTACAAGCCGACTTCCGACAAGCAAAGTTAGTTGGGGAAGCCGGTTTGCTTAATGACAGCATGATTCACTTAACAACAGGGGCAAAAAGTTGCAAAATTGGGCATGACTCACTTAACAACCGCCTCGCTTTACAACAGAAAGCCTGGTCCAATTGCGGTTGTAAGTCGAGGACCACCTATACATAAATGGCATGGAGTTACATTAGAGCTGCAAGCAGGATAAGTGGTCTAAAAACTCAAGATGGCGCCCACAACAGCATAGTGGAATGTTTTACACACATCAAAAATTGGGAGCTTTTGTCGTATCGTGAAAGCTGCCATCTTTACTTTTTTGACCACATCTGGGTCAAAACATTGCTGATGGAAATCATCGGTGGTCAACCAAACCTTCAACAGATCTCTTAAAAAGAGGAATTTTTATCAGTGAATATGTACAGAAGACACTTGGATTTATTCCAATGTGATTTTTTTTCCTTTCTTTTTAATATCTATTTTTATTTTATTCAAAAAAAGTTAAAATACAAAACACCAATATTTTTTTTAAAAAAAAATTAAACACCTGGATTTATTCCAATGTGATTTTCCAAACACCTTGAAAGGTAAGTTAAGTCTTTCCATCCCTTAACAACAACATCAAATGGGTGACCCCATCGTTGATCCAGGCCGATCGTAGAGGAGCAACCATCTTTGGGGATCAGATCCAAGGCTGAGTCACTTTTAGATCCTCTGGGATGAACGCTGATGAGTGAGCAGGACTCCCATTCGAATTGGCTGCCTTGTCTGGTCCTCCCATGCTGCACAGCTCCGCCGTTCTCAGAGAAGGAGATGGACGACAACCCCCAAAATCAAGATGGCGACCGCTAACAGCAGTGCCAGTCCACGCCGGAAAACAAGTTGCTTGCAGGATAAGGCCCCTGGCATCGGAGAAACCATGAATGGGGGCATCTCTTCGCTGGAAATGGGCTGATGGTCCCCTAGGTTTTCGCCCTGGTGGACAAGACAGCTGAGGGTATCTCCGTTGGGCACCTCCAGATTCATCGCAAGATAATCTGTGTGTAGACCACATGCAAGGGATTAGAAATTGCAGATTGATACGCTCGGCTTAACCGTCTGATGTTGGTGGCCATGCGGTAGTCCTGGCCTCAGTACCACAAGGGAGTCCCAAACTTCTATTGCAGTGGTTCTCAACCTTTTTAATGCCGCGACCCCAACCGGTCATAAGTCGAGGACTAAACCAGTCGTAAGTCAAGGACTAAACCGGTTGTAAGTCGAGGACTACCCAACCGGTCGTAGGTCGAGGACTTTCCCTGCCCGGGAGCGCCGCACATGCGTGGTTCCACCCCCTGCGCCGGCCGAAGCGTAGCTGGCAAGCGGCAGAGATGGAGCAGGCCGACCACCAGCTGGCCCAGCTCAAGGGAGGTAAGGCACCCGCCGGAAAAGGGAAAAAAATGGCGGACAAAAAAAATGGCGGACAGCCTTGCTTGGCAACCCCCATGAAATGGTCGATCGACCCCAAATGGGGTCCCGACCCACAGGTTGAGAACCACTGTTCTATTGCTAAGCGAGATAGTTGTCAAGTAAATTTTGCCCCGTTTTGCGGCCTTCCTTGCCAGCGTTGTTAAGTGAATCGCTGCAGTAGTTAAGTTAGTGACACAGTTGTTAAATGACTCTGGCTGCCCCATTGACTTTGCTGGTCAGAAGGTCGCAAAAGCTGATCATATGACCTGGCCCATGGCAACCGTCGTAAATATGTGTCAGTTGCCAAGCCTCTGAATTTTGATCATGTGACCCTGGGGATACCGCAATGGTAATGTGAAAAACGGTCATACAGTCACTTTTTTCAGTGCCGTTGTTCACTTTGGACAGGGTGAGTTCTAGTCCTGCCTTAGCCATTAAAGCCAGCCAGGTGATTTTCGGCCACTCCCTCCCTCTCAGCCTAACCACCTCACAGGGTTGTTGTTGTGGAGAAAATAGGAGAAGGGAAGTACATTGTATATGTTTGCTGCTTGAGTTATTTGCAAAAATAATCAAAGTGAACGACACGCTGCACTGAGCAAATCTAAAATGCAATCAACCAATAAATCATCTGGCCCACTATAGAAGATTGGGTATTCAAAGTTTCAAATTTAGCAGAAATGGCTAAGATTTCTGCCTATGTGAAGGATTATTCACAAGAAAGATATATTTTGGTTTGGAGAAGATGGATAGATTATATTGAGAGTAAATATGGAACTTAAAAGTTTCATTTGGTTTTTGAGTAAACTTTAGAGTGTTAATGTAGCTTATGTGTTAAAATTGGATATTTACTTTTATCTATAATTATTAATATGGTGTTATAATTATTGTGTTTAATATGTTTGTTTAAAAGAGAGTTAAAGGATGTTATAGATTTGTTAATCTAATAGTGATTAATGTTAGACAGAGTATGGTTATTGTATTGTTAACC
>NW_015389852.1:139789-159670 GCF_001527695.2 Protobothrops mucrosquamatus
CTGAGTCAAGCCCATGAACCCATTCCTCAGCTGGCACTACTGAGGACAAGGAGCAATCGAACCTGCGGGCAAGAGATCTACCTCTTCGGCGGCTTTTTTCCAGTTCATGCGCAAGACGACAACCAAAAAAGACGCCGCTTGCAGAGAGATGCAAACGATCAAACCGGTCCACAGGCCTGCAGGGAGAGCGAGAGGTTGATTCTAGGGCTGTGTTTCTCAACCTCTGAAGCTTTAAAACGGGTGAACTTCAACTCCCAGAATTCCCCAGCCAGCGTGGCTGGCTAAGGAATTCTGGGAGTTGAAGTCCGCCCATTGTAAAGTTGCCAAAGCAGAGAAATGTTGCTCTACAGTTTAAGGCTGTGTAGAATAGCCTCCTCCCATTTGCCCCCATAACAGCCCTACGAGGTAGGTTGGACCATAGTCGCTCTAGGAACTACTAAGCTGGGGAAGGCATGCTGACTGGGGAATTCTGGGAGTGAAACTCCACTCCTTTTAAAGCATGCTGGTTGGGGAATTCTGGGAGTTGAAGTCCGCCCATCTCTAAATCATGCTGGCTGGGGAATTCTGGGAGTGGAAGTCCACCCCTCTTAAAGCAGGCTGGCTGGGGACTTCTGGGACTTGAAGTCCACCCATCTTAAAGCAATCTGGCTGGGGAATTCTGGGAGTGGAAGTCCACCCATCTTAAAGCATGCTAGCTGTGGAATTCTGGGACTTGAAGTCCGCCCATCTTAAAACATGCTGGTTGAGGAATTCTGAGAGTCAAAGTCCATCCAACGTAAAGCATGCTGGCTAGAGAATTCTGGGACTTGAAGTCCACCCATCTTAAAAACTGCTGAGGTTGAGAAACATTGTTTTAGGTAGTGAGTTTGGCCCTGGAACTCACTGCCACCAGATGGGGAGGGACCAATTGTGACCTTCCTAAAGGGATCTTTCAGATTCTGTTCTATTCTATTCTATTCTATTCTATCTCAATCACTGCATGAGGCACATCTGGCTGGCCTTCCTGACAGTCCCACAAACCAAGCCGAACATCTGGAGCGCAGCTTGCAAAGAGAAATGGCACCTGCTGGCCGGCTCACCCATTACGCCAAGCTTGTACACGAACATCAGCGTAATCCCGATGGGCAATCCGATGACGTAGTAGCCCACCGCGTTGGCGATGGCGCCAATTTTCTGCTTGCCGGCGCCCCTCAGCACCCCTCCGCAAGTGGCCTGGCGAACAGAGGCAGAGACATTAGGGAAGTTCCCTAAGAGAGTCTCCTGAAAGGGTCTATTGGATCCTGAGACGAGGATGGATTAAAAACCCCACTCGGCTGGCCTACCTCACAAGGTTATTGTCCTGACAACAGGCACATTCTGTCAAGCTGCTTCAAGGTAGCCCAGGGAATGTGATTGGCCAAAGGACACAATTCCATTTTGAAAAATGGATATGGGTTCAAACCATCCACCTGTAGGGGAGACTCTCCTGGTGTGTCTCTGGATGATGCCCTGTTCTGGCTTCCCAACTAGTATAGGTAGTCCTTGACTTACAACAGTTCATTTAGCGACCGTTCAAAGTGTGTCTCTGGATGATGCCCTGTTCCGGCTTCCCAACTAGTACAGGTAGTCCTTCACTTACAACAGTTCATTTAGTGACCATTCAAAGTGTGTCTCTGGATGATGCCCTGTTCCGGCTTCCCAACCAGTACAGGTAGTCCTTGACTTACAACAGTTCATTTAGCGACCGTTCAAAGTGTGTCTCTGGATGATGCCCTGTTCCGGCTTCCCAACTAGTACAGGTAGTCCTTGACTTACAACAGTTCATTTAGCGACCGTTCAAAGTGTGTCTCTGGATGATGCCCTGTTCCGGCTTCCCAACTAGTACAGGTAGTCCTTGACTTACAACAGTTCATTTAGTGACCGTTCAAAGTGTGTCTCTGGATGATGCCCTGTTCCGGCTTCCCAGCTAGTATAGCTTGTCCTTGACTTACAACAGTTCATTTAGTGACTGAAGTTACAACAGTACTGAAAAAAATGACTTCTGACCAATTTTCACACTTACGACCGTTGCAGCATCCCTGTGGTCACGTGATCAAAATTCAGATCCTTGGCCACTGACTCATAGTTATGACGGTTGCAGAATCCCGGGGTCCTGTGATCCCCTTTTACGACCTTCTGACAAGCAAAGTCAATGAGGGAAGCCAGATTCACTTAACGACCGTGTGACTAACCGAACAACTGCAGCGATTCACTTAACAACTGTGGCAAGGAAGGTCGTAAAACGGGGCAGAGCCCAGTGAACAACTGTCTCGCTTAGCAACAGGAAGTCTGGGCTCAGTTGTGGTCGTAAGTCGAGGACTACCTGTACCCCAAAGGTCAATGGGGGAAGCCGGATTCATTTAACAACCAGGTTACTAACTTAACAGCTGCGGTGATCCACTTAGCAACTCTGGCAATAAAAGTCATAAAATGGGGGAAAAACTCATTTAACAACCGTCTCGTTTAGCAACATAAATTTTGGGCTCAGTTGCGCACTACCTACATGGGTTCAGAACTATCCACCTGCAGGAGCGATTCTCCTGGTGTGTCTCTGGATGATGCCCTGTTCTGGCTTCCCAATTAACATTCACCGATCCTGTCTTAGGGGGAACTAGATATTGGAAGGCTGCTATCATGTCCCCCCTCGTCCTTCTTTTCATTAAACTACAGTAGTGGCCAAAATTGTAGAAACCTTTTGGGAACAGTGTACAGTAGAAATGCCACCTTTGGTTAAGTTTCCACCCATTTTCCTTCCAATTTCTTTATAACTGTAGCCTTGTTCGCTTAATAATACTATTTTACATCGCTTTCTGGGCAACCAGTCAACTCTTTGCACCATGACTTTAATTTTATTACGTTTTACAAGCTCACTCAATGAAAGAACACAGAAAAACCCCAACCAACTGGATAGCGATCACATAACACACTGACAAATGTCCTCCTCTCAGCTTCAATACAGGACATCAATAACTGGATCCTACCGTGATCTGATTGGCTCATGGCCAAAACAAGAGGACACCCGATTGGCTCTCTAAACACTCGTGCTCATTGGC
This sequence comes from Protobothrops mucrosquamatus, assembly GCF_001527695.2. Lineage (NCBI taxonomy): Eukaryota > Metazoa > Chordata > Lepidosauria > Squamata > Viperidae > Protobothrops > Protobothrops mucrosquamatus. The sequence goes on from NW_015389852.1 coordinate 142,861, forward strand.
TACAATCAGATGAAGGAAAGCTACCTGAGATCAACCTAAGCAAGTTGTGCTTCCTTTTTCTGGTTATTTGGCTCTAACTTTTCATAGAATACAGCACAGATAGTTGAACAAACTTTGTTACATTACATTCTCGATTAAATGATCTTTCCATTGATATATAATTTTATGGTACTACTCCAAAAAAGGGGGGTGTTATTAGCCATCAAACCTCAAAAATTTTTCCCAAAAGGTTTTCACAATTTTGGCCACTACTATAGACATACCCAATTCCAGCAACCGTTCTTTATATGGAGGCTTAAACATATAAGGAACGGTTGCTGGAATTGAGTATGTTTAGTTCAATGAAGAGAAGGACGAGGGGGGACATGATAGCAGTCTTCCAATATTTGGGGGCCCATCGCAAAGAAGAGGGGGGTCAACCCATTCTCCAAAGCACTTGAAGGCCGGACAAGAAGCAACGGATGGAAACTCATCAAGGAGAGAAGCAACCTGGAATTAAGGAGAAACTTTCTGACAGTCAGGACAATTAACCAGTGGAACTCCTTGCCTCCAGAAGTTGTAGGTACTCCATCACTGGAGGCTTTTAAGAAGAGACTGGACAGCCATTTGTCTGAAATGGTATAGGGTTTCCTGCCTAAGCAGGGGGCTGGACTAGAAGACCTCCAAGGTCCCTTCCAACTCGGTTCTTCTAATTCTAATCAGATTGCATGTCTGAATCTGCAGAGAACCCCATCGAAAGAGGAACCCTGAGCCTCACAGCTCATAAGATTGTTTTCTTCCACCCTGATATCTAAGCCAGTGGTTCTCAACCTTTTTAATGCCGCGACCCCAACCGGTCGTAAGTCGAGGACTAAACCGGTCGTAAGTCGAGGACTAAACCGGTTGTAAGTCGAGGACTAAATCGGTCGTAAGTCGAGGACTACCCAACCGGTCATAAGTCGAGGACTTTCCCTGCCCGGGAGCGCCGCGCATGCGTGGTTCCGCCCCCTGCGCCAGCCGAGGCGTAGCTGGCAAGCAGCAGAGACGGAGCAGGTCGACCACCAGCTGGCCCAGCTCAAGGGAGGTAAGGCACCCGCCGGAAAAGGGAAAAAAATGGCGGACAAAAAAATGGCGGACAGCCTTGCTTGGCGACCCCCGTGAAATGGTCGACTCCAAATGGGGTCCCGACCCACAGGTTGAGAACCACTGCTCTAAGCATACTTTCATGTTTTGCCAGTGCTAGGACTCCCCTAAGGGCCAAAGTAAAAATAAAATCAAGAATAAAAAAAAATATTTATCCAGGAACTACGATTTCCACAGGAACGGGTTCTATTTGTAGCCATGAGGACTAGCAACCTGTTCGAATAAACAGGAAATGCTTTTTACAAAATCCGTTTGGCTCCCCCTCATCACACCCCACCCAGGGGCTTTGCAACCGCCATAAACTCACTGCGGTGGCATCAAACAGGTGAAAAGGGGAAAAGATCAGCATCACTTTGGACACCAAAGACACGATCTCTCTATTGAGGGAAGAAAAAAATATATATTATTAGGAGATCTGAGTTCTAAAGTCTGCCTGGGAGAAAGCTCATTGGACGATGTACAGGTAGTCTTAGATTTACAGCCCTTCATTTAGCAGCCGTTCAAAGTTACGACAGCGCTAAAAAACCCCAAACCAACAATTTATGACCAGTCCTCGCACTTATGACCGTCGCATCATCCGCCTGATCCTGTGATCAAAATTGGGATGTTTGGCAAGTGGCCAGTATTTATACTATTGCGGCTGCCATTTTGCGACCTTCCAACAAACAAACCGAAAAGGGGAAGGTGGATTCACTTAACAACCGGGTGATTCGCTTAATGGCCTAAAAAAAACGAGGTGGCCAAAATTGGTCCATAAGGCAAAATTCTGGAATTAAGACCCTGAAGTGAATCAAGTAGCATCCATTCAATGCTGTGTTGGTTTTCTTTTAATTAAATGTATCATTAGAAGCAAATGGATGGATTTGTTCTGACGGGCTGGATTGTGTCTGTGGAGGAGACACCGCTGTGACAACTAGCATCCTCTGTGTGTGTCTGTGTGTGTGTGTGTGTGTGTACACGGCCATCACAAGTTGCAAGATGCTTCGTAAGTAGCTTTTGGAGCCTCCGTCATAACTCAAGAATGGTCGTTAAGTCGGGGACTACCTGTACAGGCAGAGGGGCAACGGGCAGACTCCCATTCATTCATCCCCCTCTTGGGGAATCTTGAGAAGAGAGATAATGAGAAGAGGGCCTTACAGGTCGTTGGTGAAGATGTAGGCCACCACGTCCTTCACAGCTGCCAGCAGCCCAGCGAAAACCACCGCAAGGACCCCTGGGAAGGGAGAGAGAAGGTGGGTCCCATGCCGGGGAGGGGGGGGCAAATGTTTCATCTCTGTTCGGGGGGGGACATCTTCAGTGCGGTTGTATACTGTTTATCCATTCATCTCTATCTATCTATCTATCTATCTACCTATCCATCCGTCCATCCCTATCCATCCATCCATCCATCTATAGGTAGGTAGGTAGGTAGGTAGGTGGATGGATGGATGGATGGATAAATGATATAGATGAATGGATAGATAGATAGATAGATAGATAGATAGATAGATAGATAGATAGATAGATAGATAGATAGATAGACAGACAGACAGACAGACAGACAGACAGACAGACAGACAGACAGACAGACAAGATGATGGATAGATAGATGAATGGATGGATAGATGATAAATAGATGAGTGGATAGATAGATAGATAGATAGATAGATAGATAGATAGATAGATAGATAGACGGATAGATAGAAGGATGGATGGATGGATGGATAAATGATATAGATAAATGGATAGATAAGATAGATAGATAGAAAGAAAGAGAGAGAGAGAGAGAGAGAGAAAGAAAGAAAGAAAGAAAAAGAAAGAAAGAAAGAAAGAAAGAAAGAAAGAAAGAAAGAAAGAAAGAAAGATGGATGGATAAATGATATAGATGAATGGATAGATATAGAAAGATAGATGATAGAGATAGATAGACGAGATAGATAGATAGATAGATAGATAGATAGATAGATAGATAGATAGATAGATATAGATATGGATGGATATATGATAAATAGATGAATGGATTGATAGATAGATGATAGATGATGATAGATGTGCATGATAGACAGACAGACAAATATCTGTCTATCAAATCTATCTATATTGAACTATCCCTCCCTCCCTCCCTCCTTCTATCCCTTTATCCATCCATCCATCTCTATCAGAGGGATCCAGATGGATTATGAGGCTCTTCTAAACTAGCAGGGTCTTTGAGGTCTTCTAGTCTAACCCCTTTGCTCAGGGCAAGCGCCCACCAAAGCTGTGCCCCTTAACCTTAGCCACTTTAAGATAGGTTAATTTCAACTCCCAGCATTCCCCAGCGGGCATGAATTGGAACTTCTCCACCCTCCTCCAGAGCTTAAAGGGTCATATATACTCACCGGTGCAAAGGAGGGCCATAATGCATGACCTCTTGGCCTGGTCCACATCTCCGGCGCCTAAGGCGTTACCCACGCGGACGCTGGAAGCCACACTCATCCCCTGTGGCAGCTGAGAAGAAGCTTCTGTGAGTGGTTTTTCACTAGTTTGGAGAATATTTTTTTTTGTGCAGAGTCAATCAGGGTTAACCTCTAACCCAGTGGTTCTCAACCTTTTTAATGCCGCGACCCCAACCGGTCGTAAGTCGAGGACTAAACCGGTCATAAGTCGAGGACTAAACCGGTCATAAGTCGAGGACTACCCAACCGGTCGTAAATCGAGGACTTTCCCTGCCCGGGAGCGCTGCGCATGCGTGGTTCCGCCCCCTGCGCCGGCCGAGGCGTAGCTGGCAAGCGGCAGAGACAGAGCAGGCCGACCACCAGCTGGCCCAGCCCAAGGGAGGTAAGGCACCCGCCGGAAAAGGGGAAAAAATGGTGGACAAAAAAAATGGCGGACAAAAAAAATGGCGGACAGCCTTGCTTGGCGACCCCCGTGAAATGGTCGATCGACCCCAAATGGGGTCCCGACCCACAGGTTGAGAACCACTGGTCTAACCCAACAAAAGGCATACAAGCAGTCCTTGACTTACAACCGTTCATTTAGTGAGCGTTCAAAGTTACAACGGTGCTGAAAAAAGTGACATATGCTCGTTTTTCACACTTACGGGCATTGCAGCATCCCCATGATCACGTGACTTATACTCGGGACGCTTGGCAACCGGTTCATATTTATAACGGTTGCTGTGTCTCAGGGAGGGTCATGTGATCCTCTTTTGCGACCTTCTGAGAAGCCAAGTCAATGGGGAAGCCAGATTCACTTAACAACTGTGGCAAGAAAGGTCACAAAATGGGGCAAAACTCACTTAAAAACTGTCTCGCTTAGCAATAGAAGTTTTGGACTCCGTTGTGGTTCTAAGGCCAGGACTACCATATCTCCACCAGCATCAAATGGTTAAGCTGAGCGCATCAATCTATAACTTCTAATCCCTAGTACAGTGCTGGCGAACCTTTTAGAGACCGAGTGCCCAAAAACTGGCCCCAGCCCCGCTCCACCCCCTGCCCCGCCCCACCCCACCCTGCCTGCCTGCAGGGCCACTCATCGCCTCCAGGCCTGCCGCAGATCGCCCAGCCTACCCAGCAGTGCCATGGCGGCCACGTCCTCTGCCTGCGCCCCGCAGCATCAATTGTGTGTGATGGGGTGTGAGGGCAGAGTCTTGTCTATGCTACCTGGCTGCCATGTCCTTGGCTGCGCTGCTCCGCGTGGGCCACGCTCGGGGTGACTCTCCTCCAGGGGGGGCTGCTGGCGAGGAGGGGGTTGCGGGTGGAGGCAAGGCTGGGGCAACGGCACGTGTGCCCACAGAGAGGGCTCCGAGTGCCACCTCTGGCACCCGTGCCATAGGTTCGCCAACACTGCCCTAGCATGTGGTCTACACACAGAGTAATCTTGTTACTCACTTAACATCTGCAGTGATTCCCTAAACAACCGCAGCAAGAAAGGTCATAAAATGGGGCAAAACTCACTTAACAAATGTCTCACTTAGCAACAGAAATGTTGGGCTCAATTGTGGTTGTAAGTCGAGGACTACCTGTATAAACGGCCATGCTTCTTGCTTCTCACACTCTGCTATTGGTGTTAATTCTTTCTCAGAATTTGGCAAATTCTTACCAGATACGCGATGGTCGACAGTTCGTAGATGATGGATTGAGCCCCTAATTCAACCGTACTCATTAATCCTTAGAGGAGAGAAACATGGTTGAGAGCCAGAAGCATTACACAAAACAAGCAGCATATAAATTTAATGGCAATAACAATCATACATCTGTGAGAAATACAGGTAGTCCTCAACTTATGACCACAAATGGGCCCAAAATTTCCATTGCTAAGCAAGACAGTAGTTTTGAGTTTTGCCTGATTTGGCGGACATTCTTGTTGCGGTTGTTTAGTGAATCACTGCAGATGTTAAGTGAGTAACATGGTTGTTAAGTGGATCCGGCTTCCCCGTTGACTTTGCTTGTCAGAAGGTCACAAAAGGGGATCGCGTGGCCCCCAGGACACGGCAACCATCATAAATATGAACTAGTTACCAAGCATCTGAATGTAAATCCTGTGACCATGGGGATGCTGCAATGGCCGTAAGTGTAAAAAATGGTCATTGTCAGAAAGTTGCAACAGGGGATCATGTGACCCTGAGACACTGCAACCGTCATAAATAGAAACCAGTTGCCAAGCATCCAAATTTTGATCACACGACCATGCGAATGCTGCAGCATTGTGAAAAAAGTTGGTAAGTCCCCTTTTCAGTGCCGTAACTTTGAACGGTCACTAAATGAGTGGTTGTAAGTGGAGGACCAACTGCTCCATTTGCCTGCAACAAAGTCATAGAAAATGAAGAAATAGAATAGAATAGAATAGAATAGAATAGAAAATAGAACAGAAAATAGAATGGAATAGAATAGAATAGAATAGAATAGAATAGAATAGAATAGAATAGAATAGAATAGAATAGAATAGAATAGAATAGAATATAGAATAGAAAATAGAATAAAATGGAATGGAATGGAATAAAATGGAATGGAATGGAATGGAATAGAATAGAATAGAATAGAATAGAATAGAATAGAATAGAATAGAATAGAATAGAATAGAATGGAATGGAATGGAATGGAATGGAATGGAATAGAATGGAATGGAATGGAATGGAATGGAATGGAATAGAAAATAGAATGGAATAGAATAGAATAGAATAGAATATAGAATAGAATAAAATGGAATGGAATGGAATAAAATAGAATGGAATGGAATGGAATGGAATGGAATAGAGTAGAGTAGAGTAGAGTAGAGTGGAGTGGAATGGAGTGGAGTAGAGTAGAGTAGAGTAGAGTAGAGTAGAGTAGAGTAGAGTAGAGTAGAGTAGAGTAGAGTAGAATATAGAATAACAAAGTTGGAAGGGATTTTAGAGGTCTTCTAGTCCAACCCCCTACTCAGGCAGGAAACCCTATAACTGAAGTGCTCTGGGATTTTAGAATTCAAACAGATAGGCAGCTGCTACACACACACACCCCAGGCTTAACAACTGTTGATAAGAAAGTCCAAAAAATCCAGATAGTGGATGTGGCAGCACTGGGAGACAGCAGATCAGAAGAGAAAGAAGTGGAGAGGATCACAAAATGAAAATAGAACGACCGTGGCAAAAGAAAGTAAAGGTAGTGGTCAATATATTCAATAACATATTCAATATATGATAGGCCTCTTGGCTGCCATCCCAAAACATCTGCAGCACCACTCGAACCCCATCGGCATTGAAAAAAATTCACCATCGGTCAATTGCAAAAGGCAGCTTTCCTCGGAACGGCTGACATCCCGCGACGAAAGCTTTAAATATTATTCGACACCCACATCCGTCTATCCCAGGTTCTTGGGAAGGAACTTGACCAGTAGACAGAAACCTGCCAAATGCGGTCTAAACATCTGGCTGACTGTGGGACCGACCATTTGCGTCATCACGAAAAGTGAAAGTGAAAGTGAAAACCTTTGGATCCGCAACTGCGTCACCAACAGGAACCAGACAATCCGAAGGAGTGCCATGTTGTCAGGGCCGATGCAGAGCAATTTGGGGGGGTCAGTTGCTGTCATTAAGTGGAGGAGTACTTATACGGCAATCCTTGACTTACAGTGGTTCATTTAGTGACCGTTCAAGGTTACGACGGCACTGGAAAAAGGGACTTGTGACCGTTTTTCACACTTAACGACCGTTGCAGCGTCCCTACGGTCACGTGATCAAAATTCAGACGCTTGGCAACTGACTCGTATTTATGACGGTCGCAGCGTCCCGGGGGGGGGTCACGTGATCCGCTTTTGCGACCTTCTGAGAAGCAAAGTCAGTGGGGAAGCCAGATTCACTTAACAACCATGTGACTTAACTCAAGAATTGCAGCGATTCACTTGTGGCGAGAAAGGTCGTAAAACGGGGCAAAACTCACCTAACAAATGTCTCGCTTAGCAACATAAATTTGGGGCTCATGTGCGGTCGTATGTCGAGGACTACCTGTATAACGCCACCGAACTGTAGAGCCACTCGCCCGGGGAGACAACGAAGAGGCCCCTGCTGGCCGAGAGAGAAAAGGGGTGGGGGGGTCTCACCTGCGAGGAAGCTGCCAATCTCAAAAGTCCACCACTCAATGCAGATCATAAACATGCTGGGCAGGGCCAACCGGACGAAGGGACCCCATTCCTGCAGACAATCCATCGTCCAGCCTGTAAAACACAAGGGCTCCCGTGTCAGGGCGAGGGCCTTGTCTGTCTGTGGCTGTTTGTCTCTGTGTTTATGTGTGCGTGTGTCTGAATAACAGACTAACAGAGTTGGAAGGGACCCTGGAGGTCTTCTAGTCCAACCCCCTGCTCAAGCAGGAGACCCTATACTATTTCAGACAAATTGTTGTCCAATTTCTTCATATAAACCTCCAGTGTTGGAGCAGTGGCTGAGTTTGTGTCTGTGTGTCTGTGTCTGTATCTGTGTGTCTATATCTGTGGATCTACAGTATGTTGCGTCTGTGTATCTGTGTGTCTATGTTGTGTGTGTCTATGTTGTGTCTGTGTGCCTATGTTGTGTCTATGCTGTGTCTGTATGTCTCTGTTGTGTGTGTGTGTGTCTATGTTGTGTCTGAATGTCTATGTTGTGTCTGTGCGTCTATATTGTGTCTGTGTGTCTATGTTGTGTTTGAGTGTCTATATTGTGTCTGTGCGTCTGTATTGTGTCTGTGTATCTGTGTGTAAGCCTATTGGGTCTGTGTGTCTATGCTGTGTCTGTGTCTGTGTGTTTATGTTGTGTCTGTGTGTCTATGTTGTGTCTGTGTATTTATGTTGCATCTGTATATGTCTGTGTCTCTGTGTCTATATTGTATTTGTGTATCTGTCTGTGTCCGTGTCTGTGTATCTATGTTGTGTTTGTGTATCTGTCTGTGCCTGTCTCTATGTGTCTATGTTGTGTCTGTGTGTCTATGTTGTGTCTGTGTATGTCTGTGTGTCTACTTGAGTGTCTGTGTTTCTGTGTGTGTGTGTGAGGGGTGTGTGTCTCTGTATGTGCTTTGTTATACAGGTTTCTTGTAGCCCAGCCAGGGGTATCTTTGGTGAGATGAGTGGCCATATAAATCAAACTAAGAGAATAAATAAATAAATGTCTGAAAACGGGCCGTTACTTCTCACGAACATAAAAGAGTGGAGAGAGGGGGGGAAAAGTGTTTCTAGCTGTGCCCATGATTCTCTCAACCCTTCCTGCCCAGGTCGCAAAAATATTCTGCTTTTCTACTACCTCCCCAGGTCTCCTTATGGATCTTTCTCCACCAGACAAAGAGGAAGAGGAGAAACGCCTGCAGATTCTGCGAAAGGGTGTTGGCCCAGGCTGAACCTCTGTGGGAGAGAAAGAAAGAGAAAGAAAGAAAGAAAGAAAAAGAGAGAGAAAGTAAATAAGTCAATCTTAATGTTTGGCCATCTTGTTTGATTGAACTCATGAGAGATGGGAACTTCATTCTTATGACAGGGGGTCTTCAACTTAGGACCACAATTGAGTCCAAAATTTCCGCTGCTAACAAGACAGATTCTAAGAGAATTTTGCCCCGTTTTATGACCTTGTTTGCCATGGTTATTAAATGAATTACTGTAGTTGTTAAATTAGCAACACGGTTGTTAAATGAATCTGACTTCCCCACTGACTTTCTGTTAGAAAGTCTGTTTATACATAGCAGATCAGATCAAACAAACGGCACCGTCACCATGTGCTTTACTGCTTAACTGTTTTAACTGTAACAGGAAACAGGAAACTCTGCTTAGGACAAAAGACCATAGTGTATATACCAAAGGGGCTTTTTCTGGAGGCATCTGGACTTCCTTGTTTTTCTTTGAAGACGTTTCACTTCTCCTCCAAGAAGCTTCTTCGGCTCTGACTGGATGGTGGGGAATGGAAGGATTTATACTCCTTGCAGAAAGCCGGTCATTTGCCTTCTTTTAGAGAGCTGTTGAGGCCGCCTGGAGGTTTACCTGTGTCCTCAGGGTCACCTGAGTGGTGCAAATGGGTGTGGAGCCTTCTTGGGCCTGCGGAAAGGACCATGTTGTAGACTGGAGATGGATGATGTCGTGTCCCTCCCCCTCTGTTGAGGGAGGGCTGTTCAGTTTTGACCTAGATGGCCTCTTTGACCCCTCTTTCAAACCAGCGGTCCTCTCTGTTCAAAATGTGGACTTTGCTGTCTTCGAAAGAGCAGCCTTCATCTTTTAAATGCAGATGGACTGCTGAATCTTGTCTTGATGGGTTTGTTCTCCCAAGTTGTGCCACGCGTTTGTGAAGTGGTTGTTTTGTTTCCCCAATGTGCAGATCTGCACATAGCTCACTGCATTGTACTGCATATACCACGTTGCTTAGGGTACATTGGGGAAACAAAACAACCACTTCATAAATCCTTCCATTCCCCACCATCCCAGTCGGAGCTGAAGAAGCTTCTTGGGAGGAGAAGCAAAAGTTCTTCAAAGAAACAACAAGAAAGTCCAGTGGCCTCGTGAAAAAGCACCTTTGGGATAAACCATGACCTGGGTGACTGAGAATCTCCATAGACATGAAAGAGCATTATGTTTTGAACTCGGGCCTTGTCTGTCACGCTTACACCACGCCCAGCTTGAAGACGTGCAAAAAGACGGCATTCATGATCACGTTCAACACGTTCACCACCACGCCGGTCACCACTTGAGGCAAGAGGACAGCCTGGAATGGAGAAAAAAAGGACAAATTGAACACAAGGCCGGTTTAAGCAATGCTGCAGGGCAGGGGCCCCTGTAGGCCTCTGACTTGAGACTGCTGACTTTGGGGAGAGAAACGGGGTGTCGTTTAATCAGGATTGTGGGGCCATTTCAATCAATCAGAACAGAGCTGGAAGGGACCTTGGAGGTCTTCTAGTCCAGCCCCTTGCTCAAGCAGGAATCCCTATACCAGGGGTAGGCAACCTTGGCTCTTTTATGACTGGTGGACTTCAACTCCCAGAATTCCTGAGCCAGCCATGCTGAGGAGAAATGGAGAGGTTTCCAAGCTGAGCCAGGCTGGCTCAGGAATTCTGGGAGTTGAAGTCCACGAGTCATAAAAGAGCCAAGGTTGCCTACCTCTGGCCTAGACCATTTGACAGAAGTGGCTGTCCAGTCTCTTCTTAAAAACCTCCAGTGATGGAGCACCCACAACTTCTGGAGGCAGGTTGTTCCACTGGTTAATTGTCCTCACGGTCAGAAAATTCCTCCTTAGTTCCAGGTTGCTTCTCTCCTTGATTAGTTTCCATCCATTTCCTTCCTTCCTTCCTTCCCTCCTTCCTTCCTTCCTTCCTTCCTTAATCATAGAATCCTAGGGATGGAAGGGACCTTGGAGGTCATCTAGTCCAACCCCCTGCTCAGGCAGGAAACCCTATACCATTTCAGATCAAATGGCTGCCCAGTCTCTTCTTAAAAACCTCCAGTGCTGGAGAATTCACAGCTTCTGGAGGCAGGTTAATTGTTCTCACTGTCAGAAAATTCCTCCTTATTTCCAGGTTGATTAGTTTCCATCTGCTGCTTCTTGTCCTGTCTTCAGGTGCCTTGGGGAATAGGTTGACCCCCCCCTCTTCTTCGTGGCGGCCCCTCAAATATTGGAACGCTGCTATCATGTCCCCTAGTCCTTCCTTTCTCTAGACTGGCCATACCCAAATCTTGCAACTGTTCTTCATATTTTTGTGTCTCCGGACTTTTAATCATCTTAGTTGCTCAATTGTTCTTCTCTGCACTTGGCAAGATGGACATTAAGTTTAATAATCAGTAAAAAATAATTCGATGAATAAAGTTTATTTAGAATTCTTTATTCTTGATTGGCCAAGTATGATTGGACACGTAAGGGATTTGTCTCCGGTGTGGAAGCTCTCAGTGTACATACAAACAACTAAGTAATAAACTAATCAAGGAGAGAAGCAACCTAGAACTAAGAAGAAATATTCTGATTATTACAACAATTAACCAGTGGAACAACCTGCCTCCAGAAGCGGTGAATGCTCCAACACTGGAAGTTTTTAAGAAGAGACTGGACAGCCATTTGTTTGAAATGGTATAGGGTTTCCTGCCTGAGCAGGGGGTTGGACTAGATGACCTCCAAGGTCCCTTCCAACTTTATTATTATTATTATTATAGGTATTTACCCACGTAGTAGGACTGTATTGCTATTATCCTTCTCGTCGTCTCATCTATCCTACTACCTTCTCCTATTGGGTATCTTATGATTTATCCCTTGTTGTTTGTATCTTATGATTAGTGATTGTAACTATGATCTATGATATATAACCTACCACTTTGTTCTTTGCATGTACACTGAGGGCTTCTGCACCGGAGACAAATTTATTGTGTGTCCAATCACGCTTGGCCAATAAAGAATCCTATTTTGTTCCATTTCACCATTGTCCTAATCCTCTGCTTTTGAGGTACGGTGGCCTCCCCCAGTAAATTCTGCTTTTAACCATAAAGCAAAATGCATACAATACCTGACTTTGCAAATAGCGTGTTTCCAGCTGGTAGATGAACGCAGCCTGTGAATGTATCCCAAACGTAATAAGTTAGCTTCTTCGATTGAAAATCAGTTTCACGATTATCTATTTTAATTTAATTTAATTTAAATTAAATTGTCTTCACCTATCAAGTCAGGTCTCAGCTAACAAGCCATAATGTGTCCTGAACAAACAGGCCATTATGCGCGCCTTCCAAAGGCAACAGTCCTGTTCACACAACCAACAGAGGAAACAGACTCCTCGGAACCTGTTTTAGCCCGGTCTGTATGCGTTATGCGAACGCAGCCAACGAAACACTTACCGGCAGGGCTGGAATGAAGATCATCACGTAAATGTGGGTTAATCTGTAAGACAAAATTGAACCACATTTTAATGGGATGGGAACGGCGAATGGGTGGCATACAGGAACCCTGGTGGCTCAGCGGTTAGGATGAGGCATTGCGGGGAAAACTCTGCCCACAGCCAGGAAGTTCGATCCTGACCGGCTCAAGGTGGACTCAGCCTTCTGTCCTTCCGAGGTTGGTAAAATGAGGACCCAGATTGTTGGGGGCAAATAGGCTGACTCTGTAAACCGCTTAGAGAGGGCAGTAAAAGCACCGTGAAGCGGTATATAAGTCTAAGTGGTATTGCTAGTGCTACCTACATACCTATTTATCTATCATTTATCTTTTATCATTTCATCTCTATCTCTCTTTATATAGACATATAGATATCTATATTCTCTCTCTGCCTACCTGCCTACCTGTCATGTCAATCTATCTATTATTCATTCTATCTGTCTATCTGTCTATCTATCTATCTATCTATCTCTATCTATCCATCCATCTATCCATCCATCCATCCATCCATCCATCCATCCATCCATCCATCCATCCTAAGTATATATCGTATCCTATCTATCTATCTATCTATCTATCTATCTATCTATCTATCTATCTATCTATCTATCTATCTATCTATCTATCTATCTATCTATCTATCTATCTATCCATTCATCCATCCATCCATCCATCCACACACTTATCTACCTACCTACCTACCTATCCATCCATCCAAACACCTACCTACCTACCTGCCTGCCTGCCTGCCTGCCTGCCTGCCTGCCTGCCTATCTATCTATCTATCTGTCTGTCTGTCCGTCCGTCCGTCCGTCCGTCCGTCCGTCCATCCTATCTATCCTATCTATCTATCTATCTATCCATCCATCCATCCATCCATCCATCCATCCATCCATCCATCCTATCTATCCTATCTATCCTATCATCTATCTATCTATCTATCTATCTATCTATCTATCTATCTATCTATCTATCTATCTATCTATCTATCTATCTATCTATCCATCCATCCATCCATCCATCCATCCATCCATCCTAACTATATATCATATCCTATCTATCCTATCCTATCCTATCTATCTATCTATCTATCTATCTATCTATCTATCTATCTATCTATCTATCTATCTATCTATCTATCTATCTATCTATCATCTATCTATCTATCTATCTATCTATCTATCTATCTATCCCAGAAGCACGAAGCTGAAGACACCAGCCTGAAGATGATGAATGTGACTTCGTCGAAACGTCGCCAAGACACTTCTAATTCTACGCGGGAGAAAACCCGAATAACTAAAGACCTACATACAAACACCCGCGAAAACCTCAGAAAACATATATATATATATATATATATATATGATAAAAAAGCAAATAAAAGGCGAGCACCAAGAGGAATAAAATTTAAAAGTTTAAAAATTTAATGAGCCGAGCTTTCGTCAGAACCATCTGACATCATCAGGGCGTTAAAACAGCAGTCTGGAAGAAACCCTTATAAAGCGTTGATCGCCTGCATCCGGCTTCTGCTACATGTTAATGGACCCAGCTGTTCCTGCCGTATTACGGGCAAGGCGCCTACTCCAGTGCAAGGGGTCCCTTTAAATGTTTTGCGCCTTCTATCGCCGGCTTTCTCTACCCCCGCCCTCCATTAACACGTAGCAGAAGCCGGATGCAGGCGATCAACGCTTTATAAGGGTTTCTTCCAGACTGCTGTTTTAACGCCCTGATGATGTCAGATGGTTCTGACGAAAGCTCGGCTCATTAAATTTTTAAACTTTTAAATTTTATTCCTCTTGGTGCTCGCCTTTTATTTGCTTTTTTATCATGACTACACCCAAGAGTCAGATTTTTAGTATAATTAATTCTCATATATATATCCCACCCAATCAGTTCAAACCCCACTGGCAGTTAAAAGGAAGAAACAGCTGCGATCACACATTACTCCTAGAAGCACGAAGCTGAAGACACCAGCCTGAAGATGACGAATGAGACTTCGTCGAAACGTCGCCAAGACACTTCCAATTTTACGCGGGAGAAAACCCGAATAACCAAAGACCTACATCTCTATCTATCTATCTATCTATCTATCTATCTATCTATCTATCTATCTATCTATCTATCTATCTATCTATCTATCTATCTATCTATATCTATCTATCTATCTATCTATCCATCCATCCATCCATCCATCCATCCATCCATCCATCCATCCATCCACTTACCTACCTACCTATCCATCCATCCACACACCTACCTACCTACCTACCTACCTGCCTGCCTGCCTGCCTGCCTCTCTCTCTCTCTCTCTCTCTCTCTCTCTCTCTCTCTCTCTCTCTCTCTCTCTCTCTCTTTCTCTCTCTTTCTCTCCCTCTTTCTCTCTCTCTCNTCCATCCATCCATCCATCCATCCATCCATCTATCTATCTATCTATCTATCTATCTATCTATCTATCTATCTATCTATCTATCTATCTGAGCATAAATAGGAGAAGCCTTCCTTTCTCAATCTCCAGGGTCCAGCCCTTTCCCTGGACGTTCCCATTAACACTACAGGCCTTCACTAAAGGAACAATTTACTGATCATTCAAAGTTACAACAGCACCAGAAAAAAGCGACTTATGACCGTTTTTCACACTGACGACCGTTGCAGCCTCCCCAGGGTCACCTGATCAAAATTGGTTCGTGTGGCAAGTGGCTCATATTTATGATGCTCGCTGTGTCCCCGGGGTCATGTGATCCCCTTTTGCGACCGTCTGACAAGCAAAGTCAACGGGGAAGCCAGGTTCACTTAACAACCGCGTCACTAACTTAACAACTGCAGTGATTCACTCAACAACTGTGGCCAGAAAAGTCAGAAGATGGGGGAAAACCCACTTAACAACCGTCTTGCTTAGCAATGGAAATTTTGGGCTCGAATGTGGTCGTAAGTTGAAGACCTGTATTCATAGATATACATGTGCATGTGTGAGAGGATGTAAAATATAAACACACACACACACAAACTCTTGTTTCAAGATTCACACAAATGCTGGAAGCCTTCTTTTCTCAATGCCCCCAACATCCAGGCCTGAAAGATAGACTACTCCTTTCCGTGGAGGTTCTCTTATAAGACTAAATTGTGTTGCTGTTGTTGGTGGGGTTTTTTTAAAAAGAAATGTAAACATCCGCTATTAAAACTCCTTTCCCCCCTAAACGATGTGAAGATTAAACTTTTTGACCCAAAAAATATATATATAAGAGATAGAGGGCATATAGGTTTTTTCCTCAAAATTCGAAACGATGAAGAAGAGGTAACGCCCCCTCCCCCCCCAAAAAAACAGGAACGAGAGACGAGGCGAAAAACAAGAGACGGAAGGAGACAAAAAAGAGGGTTGTGTGGTGGTTACACAAGAGCAAGGGGTGTTTTTGGAACACAACCCAGCTGAGAGAGATGCTTTTCGGCTTTTTTTTTTTTTTTTTAAGCAAACAGAAATAGGAGAATCTGTGAGGTAAAACGGTTCTTTTGTCCCTTTTTCTTTGCGGTGCTCCACCCAAAAGGATCAGATTAAAGAGTTGGATTAATTGGGGTCGATGGCTTAATTTAATTTGGATGGGTTTCTTGAGGCGTGTGATTTTTTTTGTGTGTGCATGTCGGTTGAAATTAGCCTGTCATAAACCAACATACGGCTCGTGCTCGACTTACGACCGCAATGGAGCTCAAAATTTATGTTGCTAAGAGAGACACCGGCTAAGTGAGTTTTGCTCCATTTTATCATTTAACAGTTGTTCAGTGAATCCCTGCAGTTGTTAAGTTGGGAACACAGTCGTTAAGTGAATCTGGCTTCCCCGTTGACTAAGCCACTTTTTTTCACTGCTGTCGTAAAATGGAACAGACCTTAAGAATAGAATGGAACGGAACGGAACAGAACGGAATGGAATGGAATACAATACAATACAATACAATACAATACAATACAATACAATACAACACAATACAATACAATACAATCAACAGGAATAGAATAGAGTAGAGTAGAGTAGAGTAGAGTAGAGTAGAGTAGAATAGAATAACAATAGAATAGAATAGAATAGAATAGAATAACAATAGAACAGAATAGAATAACAATAGAATAGAATAATAATAGAATATAATAACAATAGAACAGAACAGAATAGGAGGAGAGGAGAGGAGAGAAGAGAAGAGAAGAGAAAGGAGAGAGGGGAGAGGAGAGGAGAGGAGAGGAAAGAGGAGGAGAAGAGGAGAGGAGAGGAGAGAAGAGAAAGGAGAGAGGGGAGAGAAGGGGAGAGGAGAGAAGAGGAGAGAAAGGAGAGAGGAGAAGAGAGAGAGGAGAAGGGGAGGGGAGAGGAGAGGAGAGGAGAGAAGAGGAGAGGAGAGGAGAGGAGAGAAAGGAGAGAGGCG
>NW_015389852.1:160810-165131 GCF_001527695.2 Protobothrops mucrosquamatus
AGAGGAGAGGAGAGGAGAGAAGAGAAGAGAAGAGAAAGGAGAGAGGGGAGAGGAGAGAAGAGAGGAGAGAAAAGAGGAGGAGAAGAGGAGAGGAGAGAAGAGGAGAGGAGAGAAGAAGAGGAGAGAAGAGAAGAGAAGAGAAGAGAAGAGAAGAGAAGAGAAGAAAAGAAAAGAGAAAGGGGAGAGGGGAGAGGAGAGGAGAGGAGAGAAGAAGAGGAGAGAAGAGAAGAGAAGAGAAGAGAAAGGAGAGAGGGGAGAGGAGAGGAGAGGAGAGAAAAGAGGAGGAGAAGAGAAGAGAAGAGGAGGAGAAGAGAAGAGAAGAGAAGAGAAGAGAAGAGAAGAGAAGAGAAGAGAAGAGAAGAGAAGAGAAGCGAAGCTGGAAGGGATCTTGGAGGCCTTCTAGTCCAGCCCCCTGCTCAAGCACAACTTGCACAGGCACAGTGGATCACAATCAGCCGCTCAACGATGACCAACCTGGAGACTTCAGGATCCTGTCGGAAAAGCAGCAGGATCTGCTCCGTGTTAACAAAAAGGGCCCAGCAGGGGAAGCAGAAAAGCAGCAGGATCAGGATGCCCTGTTGTAAAATGGTCCCGACTCTCTTCACATTTTTACTCCCGTAAGTCTGCCAAAAAAAAGAGAGAGAGAGAGAGAGGGAGAAAAATAAAATAAAATACATTTGCCTTTACTTCCCGCAGGGCATCTTATAAATCGGATTCTTCTGATTCGCCCACAAAGGGATCTCTGAGCAAACAGCTGAGGAATTCAGGGATCACGTGCTGAATTTACAAGACATTGTCCCAGTGGAGACAGGAGACTCAGAATCAGGAGCATGTGAAGATCAGCCCTGGTCGTTAAGCGGATCGCTGCGGCTGTTAAGCAGAATACACGTTACCTGGGACATGAGAGTATCGCACACCGATGCCAGGCCGGTCCCCACCGAAATGCCAATCACGTTGACCACCTTTAAGAAAGAAAGGAAAGGTCAGCAAGAGATCTCGCCCATATTTCTGCACCATTCAGTCTCCAATCCCATCTTGCTCAGCCGTGGCAACTTGAAGGTTATAATAATAATAATAATAATAATAATAATAATAATAATAATAATAATAATAAAGTTGGAAGGGACCTTGGAGGTCATCTAGTCCAGCCCCCTGCTCAGGCAGGAAACCCTATACCATTTCAGATCAAATGGCTGTCCAGTCTCTTCTTAAAAAACTCCAGTGATGAAGCACCCACAACTTCTGGTGGCAAGCTGTTCCACTGGTTAATTGTTCTAACTGTCGGGAAGTTCCTCCTTAGTTCTAGGTTGCTTCTTTCCTTGATTACTTTCCATCCGTTGCTTCTTCTCCTGCCTTCAGGCACTTTGGAGAGTAGCTTGACTCCCTCTTCTTTGGGGCAGCCCCTGAGATACTGGAACACTGCTATCATGTCCCCCCTCGTCCTTCATTAAACTAGACAGACCCAATTCCAGCAACCGTTCCTTATATGTTTTAACCTCCAGTCCCCTGATCCTCTTTGTTGCTCTTCTCTGCACTCTTTCTAGAATCTCAGCATCTTCTTTACATCGTGGTGACCAAAACTGGATGCCGTATTCCAAGTGTGGCCTTACCAACGCCTTGTAAAGTAGTATTAACACTTAACTTGATCTTGATTCTATCCTTCTGTTAATGCAGCCTAGCACTGTGTTGGCTTTTTTGGCAGCTGCAGCACACGGCTGGCTCATGTTTAAGAGATTGGTGGATTTCAACTCCCAGAATTCCCCAGCCAGCACTTTCATGGATGGACTTCAATGTCCAGAGATCCCCAGCTGCCCAACTTTAAGAAGTTGGTGGATTTCAACACCCAGAATTCCCCAGCTAGCACTTTGATGGGTGGGCTTCAACCATCAGCATTCCTCAATCAGCATTGATGGTTGAGGAATTCTGGGACTTGAAGTCCATCTCTCAAAGCATGCTGGGAGTTGAACCGAGCTGGCGAATTCTGGGAGTTGAAGTCCGTTCCTCTTAAACCATGTTGTCTGGGGAATTCTGGGAGTGGAAGTCCACCCTTCTTCAAGCAGGCCAGCGAAGTAATTCTGTTAGTTGAAGTCAATTCATTTTAAAACATGCTAGCTGGGGAATTCTGGAAGTGGAAGCCCACCCATCCCAAAGCGTGCGGGCTGGGGAATTCTGGGAATGGAAATCCACCCGTCTTCAAGCGTGCTGGCTGGGGAATTCTGGGAGTGGAAGTCCACCCTTCTTCAAGTAGGCCAGCTAAGTAATTCTGTTAGTTGAAGTTAATTCATTTTAAAACATGCTGGCTGGGGAATTCTGGGAGTTGAAGTCCACCCATCTTAAAGCATGCTGATGGGGAATTCTGGGAGTGGAAGCCCACCCATCTTAAAGCATGCTGGCTGGGGGATTCTGGGAGTGGATGTCCACCCCTCTTAAAGCATGCTGGCTGGGGGATTCTGGGAGTTAAATTCCACGAATCTTAAACCATGCTGGCTGGGGGATTCTGGAAGCTGAAGTCCACCCATCTCAAAGTTGCCAAGGCTGAGACACATTGCTCCAACATGTCAGTGCTTCTCCAGTGTCTCATTGCATCCAGGCCCTATCCAGCCCACAACGTGGTCTTCACCCATCCGTGCCTCAGTCAATAGTCAATCCTCACCTGCTCCAATTCTATCAGGGGACAGTGCTACAAAACCCCTTTTCCTGCTTCCGCTAGGCAGGGATGTACCTACCGAGACTGCAAGGGTGACGGCATCAAGTTCGACCTTGCCCAGGTGACCGCAGAAGATGGAGCTCACCACGCTGATCAAGAAGCCCAACAGCTGGGCTGTGAACTAGGGGGCAAATTGCAAAAATTAGAGGATTATCCCAGGAACAGACAGACGCCCGCAGTGTCTGAAATCCGTAAGCCATTGAAAGATTTGCTTCTGAAAGTAATTCTCTTAAATGTGCAAGCCACACACCACCACCCTGTGGAATTACCAAACTGCACATTTGTCTCCCAGGGGCAGTGAATAGGACAGTGATGGCAAACCTTTTAGAGCAGTGGTTCTCAACCTTTTTAATGCCGCGACCCCAACCGGTCGTAAGTCGAGGACTAAACCAGTCGTAAGTCGAGGACTAAACCGGTCGTAAGTCGAGGACTAAACCGGTCATAAGTCGAGGACTACCCAACCGGTTGTAAGTCGAGGACTTTCCCTGCTGGGGAGCGCCGCACATGCGTGGTTCCGCCCCCTGCGCCGGTCGAGGCATAGCTGGCAAGTGGCAGAGACGGAGCAGGCCGACCACCAGCTGGCCCAGCCCAAGGGAGGTAAGGCACCCGCCGGAAAAGGGGGGAAAAATGGACAAAAAAAATGGCGGACAGCCTTGCTTGGCGACCCCCGTGAAATGGTCGATCAACCCCAATAGGGTCCCGACCCACAGGTTGAGAACCACTGTTTTAGAGACCAAGTGCCCAAAAACCGCCCCCACCTGCCCAACTCTGCCCCCTGTCCCACCTGCCCTGCTCTGCCCCCCCCCCCCCACAGGGCCACTCAACGCCTTCACACCCCACCGCAGATCGCCCAGGCGTCCCAGCAGCACCATAGCGGCCACACCCTCTGCCCACGTCCCACAGCATCAACTGTGCATGATGGGACGCGAGGGCAGAGTCTTGTCCCCATTGCCCGGCTGCCATGTCCTTGGCTGCGCTGCTCCACATGGGCCGCACTCGGGGGTGACTCTCCTCTGTGGGGGCTGCTGTTGAGGGGGATGCAGGTGGAGGTGGGGCTGGGGCAATGGTGCGTGTGCCCACAGAGAGGGCTCTGAGTGCCACCTCTGGCACGCGTGCCATAGGTTCGCCACCACTGGAATAAGAGATTGGGATCATAGAATAACAGAGTTGGAAGGGACCTTGGAGGTCTTCTAGTCCAACCCCCTGCTCAAGCAGGAGATCCGGCCTATGCCTAGGAAGCTGCAACTAAGTTCGTCGTGGCCGCCATTTTGGGCGCGCCACGCGGCCAGCCTTACAAACTTATATCAGCCGGATTAACTGCTGAAGGCCTCTGTGTGATACAGGGATTTCCCTAGGACTTCAGGCCCCTCACACGACCTTGTCATCCCTGGACTTTGGCGGAGCACGTTGCGGCTGCCATCTTGGGAACATCGTGAGGCCCTCCCTCAGGCCTATACATCAGACCTCCTGTACTGACTACAGGCCCCAAGCTCTCCCACATCTAAGCACTACTTGCCCAGTGACTGCCATCTAGGCCTCATTAACTGCATCGTTATTTCTAGCCCTGTCCAGTCTCTTCTTAAAAACGTCGAGTGTTGGAGCACCCACAACTTC
>NW_015389852.1:167247-169577 GCF_001527695.2 Protobothrops mucrosquamatus
GTGGATGGATGGATGGATAGCAGACAGATGGATGGACAGGTAAGTAGGTGGATGGATGGATACATACAGATGGACAAATGGATGGATGGATGGATGGATGGACGGACGGACGGACGGACGGGTGGGTGGGTGGATGGATGGATAGCAGACAGATGGATGGACAGGTAAGTAGGTGGGTGGATGGATGGATACATACAGATGGACAGACGGATGGATGGATGGATGGATGAGAGATACATAGATGGACGGATGGGTAGGTAGGTATATTGTAGATAGGTAGATAGATGGATGGACATGTAGATGGATGGATAGGTGGATGGATGGACGTAGGGAAGGAAGGACGAAGAGGTGGATGGAGAGATAGATACATGAATAGGTAGGTAGATAGATGGGTAGATGGATGAATAGATGATAGTTATTGCAAAACATGTCTGCTTCTGCCTCTCATTCGGGTTTTGCAACACCCCACCCTCGGGCCACAAGCCCTGCCTAAGAGTCAACACCTGCCAATCAAAGCAAGCATTCGACACACCGGGATCTCTCTCCGCTTGTGGTCTGCATTCCTCCGAGCCACTCCTTGTGTTTTTTGGTCCCAAAGAGTTTAATCTGGCTCTTGAACCCTGGAACTGCAAGCTTTGGCTTGGCGCTTTTTGGACCGAAGGGAAAGAGTCCAGAATAAACAACACCCACCTGGACTAAGCCAGTTTATGCAATCTCCACCCGGTGCGTATGTCACTTATCCGATCTAGGTGCTGACCTTTCTGCCTGCTAAAGGGCGAAAGGGGGGAGTCAGGAAAGGATTTTTATCACGGAGCAAAGAACAGAAAGTTAGGAAGCACCATCCTAAGCGAAGAGAGGGGATCAAGCTGTTCTCCAAAGCCCCTGAAGGCAGGACAAGAAGCAACAGATGGAAAGTCATCAAGGAGAGAAGCAACCTGGAACTAAGGAGGAATTTCCTGATAGTTAGAATAATTAACCAGTGGAACGACTTGCCACCAGAAGTTGTGGATGCTCCATCACTGGACATTTTTAAGAGGAGACTGAACAGCCATTTGTCTGAAATGGTATAGGTCTCCTGCTTGAGTAGGGGGTTGGACTAGAAGACCTCCAAGGTCCCTTCCAACTATGATGATGATGATGATGATGATGATGATGATGATGATGATGATCTTCGCACAGTCAGCCAGATGTTCAGACTGGATTTGTCATTTTGTCTACCTATCGAGTCCTTCCCAAGGACCTGGGATAGACAGATGTGGATGTTTGATGGTATTGCAGATATCGTTGCAGGATGGAAGCGGTTCCTAGTAAGGCCGCCTTTTGCAATTGACTAATGGCGAATCTGTCAATGCCGATGATGGTGTTCAAGTGGTGCTACAGTTGTTTTGGGATTGCACCCAAGGCGCCTATTACTATTGGTACCACCCTTGCTTGCCTTTGCCACAGTCTTTCTATTTCTATTTGTAGGTCTTTGTATTTTGTTATCTTCTCCAGTTCTTTCTCCTCTATTCTGCTGTCTCCAGGCTCTGCCGCGTCCACTATCCAGACTTTTCTGTCATTATTATTATTATTATTATTATTATTATTATTATTATTATTATTATTATTATTATTATTATTGTAGTCCTCAACTTATGATCTTTTGTTTAGCGAGCGTTCCAAGTTACAACAGCACTGGAAAAAAAGTGACGTATGACCTTTTTTTCACACTTGCGACCATGCCACATGATCAATGTTCAGACGTTTGGCAACTGACTCATATTTACGATGGTCACAGCGTCCCTGTGGGGGGTGTCACGCGATCCCCTTTTGCGACCTTCTGACAAGCACAGTCAAAGGGGGGGGAAGGTGGATGCACTTAACGACTGAGATACTAATTTAACAACGGCAGTGATTCGCTTAACAAACGTGGCAAGGAAAGTCGTAAAATGGGGCGAAACTCACTTAAGCAACTGTCTCCCTTAGCAACGTAATTTTGGGGCTTAATCGTGGACGTAAGTCGAGGACTGCCTGTAGCAGATTTGCAAGGGACCTTGGAGATCTTCCAGTCCAGGGGTAGGTAGCCTTGGCTCTTTTATGACTCGTGGACTTCAACTCCCAGAATTCCTGAGCCAGCCATGCTGAGGGGAAAGGGAGAGGTTTCCAAGCTGAGCCATGCTGGCTCAGGAATTCTGGGAGTTGAGGTCCACGAGTCATAAAGGGGCCATAGTTCCCCCATGCTGGCTGAGGAATTCTGGGAGTTGAAGTCCACGAGTCATGAAGGGGCCCATAGTTCCCCCATGCTGACTCAGGAATTCTGGGAGTTGAAGTCCACGAGTCATGAAGGGGCC
>NW_015389852.1:171277-176277 GCF_001527695.2 Protobothrops mucrosquamatus
AATTCTGGGAGTTGAAGTCCACGAGTCATGAAGGGGGCCATTGTTCCCCCATGCTGGCTGAGGAATTCTGGGAGTTGAAGTCCACGAGTCATGAAGGGGCCATAGTTCCCCCATGCTGGCTCAGGAATTCTGGGAGTTGAAGTCCACGAGTCATGAAGAGGCCATAGTTCCCCCATGCTGGCTCAGGAATTCTGGGAGTTGAAGTCCACCAGTCATAAAAGAGCCAAGGTTGCCTACCCCTGGTCTAGTCCATCTAGGGAAGGGGACTCAAATTGCCGGCCCATGGGACGGATGCGTCATGGCGAAACCTTGCCCACCCCATTGCCAGCAATGGGGAAAAAAATCACGATACGTCGCGACACATCACATGACATTGCGAGTTTGACACTCCTGGTCTGAGGCTAAACCTAGGACCACCTTCCCCAAACTCAGACGTTCCAACTCTGAAACCAGACCTCTCCTTCAAAACCCAACTCAGAAACTTTTTCCGGTTGGAGCGATTTTGGAAAATATCAAAACTGGACAATAATAACAACAATAATTATAATAATAAAGTTGGACGGGACCTTGGAGGTAATAATAATAATAATAGTGGTAAAATTGGAAGGGACCTTGGAGGTCATCTAGTCTAACCCCTGCTCAGGCAGGAAACCGTATACCATTTTAGACAAATGGCTGTCCAGTCTCTTCTTAAAAACTTCCAGTATTGGAGCATTCACCACTTCTGGAGGCAGGTTGTTCCACAGGTTAATTGTTCTCACTGTCAGGAAGTTTCTCCTTAGTTCCAGGTTGCTTCTCTCCTTGATCAGTTTCCATCCATGGCTTCTTGTCCTGCCTTCAGGCGCTTTGGAGAATAGCTTGACTCCCTCTTCTTTAGGGCAGCCCCTGAGATATTGGGAAACTGTTTTCATGTCACCCCTGATCTGTCTCTTCATTAAACTAGACATACCCAATTATAATAATAATAAAGTTGGAAGGGACCTTGGAGGTCATCTAGTCCAACCCCCTGCTCAGGCAGGAAAACCTGTACAATTTCAGACAAGTGGCTGTCCAGTCTCTTCTTAAAAACTTCCAGTGTTGGAACATTCACAGCTTCTGGAGGCAAGGAGTTCCACTGATTAATTGTCCACACTGTCAGGAAATTCTTCCTTAATTCCAAGTTGTTTCTCTCCTTGATCAGTTTCCATCCGTTGCTTCTTGTCCTGCCTTCAGGCGCTTTGGAGAACAGCGTGACTCCCTCTTCTTTGGGGCAGCCCCTGAGATACTGGATCACTGCTATCCTGTCCCCCCTCGTCCTTCTCTTCGTTAAACTAGACAGACCCAATTCCAGCAGCCGTTCCTTGTATGTTTTAGCCTCCGGTCCCCTGATCATCTTTGTTGCTCATTATCAGATGATGATCTCCTGACCGGGGACAAGATGCTTCTCATCCAGTATGGAACAAAGGCTGCCTCAGTTGGGAAGAGGGGATCTCCATAACACCCAGAAATACACACAGCCTCCAGCCACTGCCGGAAGAAAGGAACGCCGGTTGCTCGCACGGACACCAGTGCCAACGAAGGATTAAGTTTGGGGACGTGTTGTAACGTGTTTAGCAATCCCAAATATCAAACGGCTTGTAATTTCCTCCTTCCGGTAAGAGAAAAAGCTTGCTCCAAATTTCGGGAAAGTCCCCAAAAAAGATTCCCACTGGAAAACCCATCCCAAATGGTGAATGGATTTATAAATGGATGCACAACTCCGGACGTTGTGCGTGGCAAGAGAGATTTTCCAACAGATACAGGAGTTCTCAGAATGCCAATCCATAGTATTTCTCAGTCTTGGCAACTTTAAAAGGGGTGGACTTCCACTCCCAGAATTCCCCAGCCAGCATGCTTGAAGATAGTTGATATCTGGGAGTGGAAGTCCTGCTATCTTAAGGCATGCTGGCTGGGGAATTCTGGGAGTGGAAGTCCACCCATCTTAAAGCAGGCTGGCTGGGGAATTCTGGGAATTGAAGTCCACCCATCTTAAAGCAGGCTGCTGGGGAATTCTGGGAGTGGAAGTCCACCCACCCCACCCCACAGGGTTGTTGTTATGAAGAATATAGAGGAAAGCGTGCTGGATATGTTTGCCGACTTGAATTATTCGTTAAAAATAATCAAAAGGTAGGAAACATAAATAAAAGCATTTCTGCAATTTTATTTTTGATAGCCGGCTGAAGAAGAAGAAGAAAAAAACAGTAAAAAAAAACCCAGTGCTATCTTTTGTAGGAACGCTGATTTATGACATGCAAATGTTTGTGTTGAACACTTCCCGAAAGAGGCCTCTGAGCTGAAGAAAAAGAATGGAGAAGGGATGGATGGAGAAATAAGGAACGCAAGAGCCATAAAAAGGGACTTTGGTCTTTTTTTCACTCAATCAAGGTTTCTATAATCAGCAGAGCCCAGAAGCTATATGTGTAAGAAGGGCAAAATCCAAGAAACAAGTCTATGAAACAATTGTGCAAGAAAAAACAAGATAGCCAAAAATCAGAAGGAATAGAATAGAATAGAGCTGGAAGGGACCTTGGAGGTCTTCTAGTCCAGCCCCCTGCTCAAGCAGGAAAACCTATATCTGATCATCTCAGATAAGTGACTGTCCAGTCTCTTCTTAAAAACCTCCAGAGCGCCCCATGATTTCTGGTGGCAAGCTGTTCCACTGGTTAAAGGAGTCAGGCTATTCTCCAAAGCAGAAGGCAGGACAAGAAGCAACGGATGGAAACTCATCAAGGAGAGAAGCAACCTAGAACTAAGGAGAAACTTCCCAACAGTTAGAACAATTAACCAGTGGAACCACCTGCCTCTAGAAGCTGTGAATGCTCCAACACTGGAAGTTTTTAAGAAGAGACTGGACAGCCATTTGTCCGGAATGGTATAGGATTTCCTGCCTAAGCAGGGGGTTGGACTAGATGACCTCCAAGGTCCCTTCCAACTTTATTATTATTATAATTGTTCTCACTGTCAAGTTTCTCCTTAATTCCAGGTTGCTTCTCTTTTTGAACCTGCAAGCTCCTTTTCTGACTCATTATAGGTAGTCCTCGACTTACAATCACTCATTTAGCGAGCGTTCAAAGTTACGACGGCACTTAAAAAGTGACTTATGACTGGTTTTTCACACTTACGACCGTCGCAGCATCCCCGCGGTCACGTGATCAAAATTCAGACGCTCTGCAACTGACTCATATTTATGACAGTCGCAGTGTCCCGGGGTCAGGTGACCCCCTTTTGCAACCTTCTGGCAAGCAGAATCAATAGGGGAAGCCGGATTCACTTAACAACCGGGTTACTAACTTCACAACTGCAGGGATTCCCTTAACAACCATGGCAAGGAAGATCGTAAAATGGGGTTCAATTGTGGTTGTAAGTTGAGGACTACCTGATCAGGTGATCTGCTTAACTCCAGCTTCTTTACATTCTTCCTTATATGGTTGGGTAAAGCCTGGTAGACTGCCCTGAGACAGAGAGGTTCTCTTCAGCCATCCGGGCAAAAGCCCCGTCCCCTAACCTCTGGTCCGTTCCTCTCTCCAACCTGGGGGAAAGGACCATTCAATCATCCAAACTCAGAGTACAGAATCATGGAATCACAGAAGGGACCTCAGAGGTCCTCTAGTCCAACCCCTTCCCCCTTATCCAAGTCAGGAGTCCTTCTAGCATTCTGAACAAATGGTTGTCCAATCAAAAGGTTGTATCTCTCCCTTTGACACCTTCTGGGGTCTAGACCCCGTATATTGGGGGGGACAGAGGGGCTGGGGAAGGGGCAAGGTCAAGAAGCAACGGATGGAAACTCATCAAGGAGAGAAGCAACCTGGAACTAAGGAGAAACTTCCTGACAGAACAATTAACCAGTGGAACTCCTTGCCTCCAGAAGCTGTGAATGCTCCAACACCGGAGGTTTTTAAGATGAGACTGGACAGCCGTTTGTCCAAAATGGTATGGGGTTTCCTGTCTGAGCAGAGAGTTGGACTAGATGACCTCCAAGGTCCCTTCCAACATCATCATCATCATTATTATTATTATTATTATTATTATTATTATTATTATTATTATTATTATTATTATTATTATTATTATGAAGAGAAGGACGAGGGGGGACATGATAGCAGTGTTCCAATATCTCAGGGGCTGCCCCAAAGAAGAGGGCGTCAAGCTATTCTCCAAAGCCCCTGAAGGCAGGACAAGAAGCAACGGGCGGAAACTAATCAAGGAGAGAAGCAACCTGGAACTAAGGAGAAACTTCCTGACAGTGAGAACAATTAACCAGTGGAACCACCTGCCTCCAGAAGCGGTGAATGCTCCAACACTGGAAGTTTTTAAGAAGAGACTGGACAGCCACTTGTCTGAAATGGGATAGGGTTTCCTGCCTGAGCAGGGGGTTGGACTCGATGACCTCCAAGGTCCCTTCCAACTTTACTATTATTATTATTATTATTATTATTATTATTATTATTATTATTATTATTATTATTATTATTATTATTATTATTATTATTATTATTATTATTATTATTATAGTATGGCCTTCGTTCTGGAGTCCGGCCAGCATTTTGATGTTTAAAACTCTGTTAAAGCCTCTGAGATCTACAGAGCCGATTTCTGTGTTTGCTAACTCAAAAGTCAAGAGCGATCACAGCATCGCCTTGATTTTTTTTATTTATTTATTTATTTATTTATTTATTTATTTATTTATTTATTTATTTATTTATTTATCGGAAAGGGCGGCAATTAATTCATTTGTTTGTTATCCTCATAAAAAATGGATGCACAGAATCACCCCAAAAGTTCTACTGAAAACCAGATGGTCAATTCTTCTAATTTTTTTTTTTAAACCACTTTCTCCCTTCTTTCCCCACCAGCTTTCTCTGTGCCCCAAAACTCCCTTTATTTCCCCCCTCCCCATCTTTTTAACTCCTTGTTCCAGGTCCACACAACCATCCTAGCCCAAAAGGAAAGGATCCGCGTCTGCAAGTGTGCTTTGAAAGCCC
>NW_015389852.1:178777-182734 GCF_001527695.2 Protobothrops mucrosquamatus
TACAATAGAAATATTTGCATTTTTATCTGTGTTCTACTTAGACTTGCAAGGAAGATATTGCTCCAAGGGTAGGATTGAACCTAGCACGCTCAGAGCCTGCACCCAGCACAGGTAGTCCTCGACTTACGAGCACCATTGAGCGCAACATTAACACCACTAAGTGAGACGTTTGTTTAAGTGAGTTTTGACCCATTTTACGACCTTTCTTGTCGCCGTTGTTAAGTGAAAGACTGCGGTGGTTAAGTTAGGAACACGGTCGTTAAGTGAATCCGGCTTCCCCCGTTGACTTTGCTTGGCACAAGGTCGCAAAAGGGGATCACGTGACCCCGGGACACTGCGACTGTCATAAATGTGAACCATCCGAATTTTGATCATGTGACCATAGGGGTGTCGCAATGGTCGTTAAGTGTGAAAAACCAGTCCTAAGTCACTTTTTTCACTGCCGTTGTAGCTTTGAACGGTCACTAAATGGACCATCGTAAGTCGAGGAATAACTGTATATGATTTTTGCATTTGTGAAGCATGTCAAGGACAAAAAAAATATGCCTGCCAGATTCCTGGCACTGAAAAAAAAAGCAACTTAGGACGGGTCCTCGGGCTTGTGACCGTCATAGCATCCCATACAGTCATGTGATAAAAATTGGGGCGCTTGTCAACTTGCATGTATTTTGCATGTTTGCCAGCATTCCAGGGTCACGTGATCGCCCTTTATGACCTTCCCAAGTGGCTTCTGAGAAACCCAGCCAATGGGGAGGCTGGATTCACTTAACCGTCTTACTCACTGAACAACTGCAAGGATTCACTTCGCAACTTCGACAGGAGAGGTCGTAAAATGAGGAAACACTCGCTTCGCTATTGCCTCGCTTAGCAACGGAAATTTTGGGCACGGTTGCGGTCGTAAGTTGAGGACTATGTGTATTGATGCTGAGAACGTTAAGAAGAACAGCTTTAAGACTTGTGGCCTTCAACTCCCAGAATTCCTCAGCCAGCCAGTCAGCCGGCTTGTGGCCTTCAACTCCCAGAATTCCTCAGCCGGCCAGTCAGCCGGCTTGTGGCCTTCAACTCCCAGAATTCCTCAGCCGGCCAGTCAGCCGGCTTGTGGCCTTCAACTCCCAGAATTCCTCAGCCGGCCAGTCAGCCGGCTTGTGGCCTTCAACTCCCAGAATTCCTCAGCCGGCCAGTCAGCCNAATAGATAGATAGATAGATAGATAGATAGATGGATAGATAGATAGATATGGATGGATATAGTTCAATTGATAGATTAGATTAGATAGATAGATAGATAGATAGATAGATAGATAGATAGATAGATGTTATGAGAGATAGATGATAGACAGATAAAGATGGAGAGATACAGATGATAGATAGATAATAGATATATAGAAAGATAGATGATAGATAGATGTTATGAGAGAGAGATGATAGAAAGAGATAAAGATGGAGAGAGAGATACAGATGATAGATAATAGATATATAGAAAGACAGATGATAGATTAGATAGATAGATAGACAGATAGATAGATAGATAGATAGATAGATAGATAGATAGATAGATAGATTTTATGAGAGAGATATGATAGAGATAACGGAGAGAGATATATAGATGATAGATAGATAATAGATAGATAGATAGATAGATAGATAGATAGATAGATAGATAGATAGATAGATAGATAGATAGATAGATAGATAGATATGAGAGAGAGAGATGATAGGTAGAGATAAGGATGGAGAGAGAGATACAGATGATAGAGATAATAGATAGATAATTAATCCATAGATAGATAGATAGATAGATGGATGGATGGATGGATGGATAGATGGATAGATAGATAGATAGATAGATAGATAGATAGATAGATAGATAGATAGATGTTTTTTCTTTTTAAAAACATCTGGTGTTGAACCACCCTCAACTTCTAGAGGCAAGCTGTTTCATTGGTTAATTGTCCTCACTGTCAAGAAATTTCTCCTTAGTTCTAGGTTGCTTCTCTCCTTGCTTAGTTTCCATCCGTTGCTCCTTGTCCTGCCTTCAGGTGCTTTGGAGAATAGCTTGACTCCCTCTTCTTTGGGGCAGCCCCTCAGATATTGAAAGACTGCTATCATGTCCCCCCTGTTTCTTTCCTTTAGACTAGCTAAACCCAAGTCCTGCAACCGTTCTTCGTATGTTTTAGTCTCCAGGCCTTTAATCATCTTAGTTGCTCTTAGTTATCTTTGACCACCTTAAAAATTTCTAAGAAAAATTATATATATTCAGGGGGAAAAATAGTCAAGGTTGGAACAGCGGGCTGTGTCGCTCCATCTGTCTTTCTCCGATAAGGCTTCGCTCCCTTCATTGTCCATCCGCAAAGGTCAGGGCTGCCAGACTAGAGTTACTACATCTAGGAGTAGCAAATATTTGCTCCGTCACTGGTGCTTAATTAAGGGGACTCCCCCACCTCAAGCCAGCTTCTCATGTTTGTTTGTTTCCGGAGCAGAGTCTGTTTTTCAGTCCCTCTTAGATTCAAAGTTCTCCCTGAATTTAATCCTATTGTCCATTTGTGACCCCCATACAATAGAAATATTTGCATTTTTATCTGTGTTCTACTTAGACTTGCAAGGAAGATATTGCTCCAAGGGTAGGATTGAACCTAGCACGCTCAGAGCCTGCACCCAGCACAGGTAGTCCTCGACTTATGAGCACCATTGAGCGCAACATTAACACCACTAAGTGAGACGTTTGTTTAAGTGAGTTTTGACCCATTTTACAACCTTTCTTGTCGCCGTTGTTAAGTGAAACACTGCGGTGGTTAAGTTAGGAACCCATCATTAAGTGAATCCGGCTTCCCCCGTTGACTTTGCTTGGCACAAGGTCGCAAAAGGGGATCACGTGACCCCGGGATACTGCGACCGTCATAAATATGAACCACCTGAATTTTGATCATGTGACCATAGGGGTGTTGCAACGGTCGTTAAGTGTGAAAAACCAGTCCTAAGTCACTTTTTTCACTGCCGTTGTAACTTTGAATGGTCATTAAATGGACCGTCGTAAGTCGAGGACTACCTGTATATGATTTTTGCATTTGTGAAGCATGTCAAGGACAAAAAAAATATGCCTGCCAGATTCCTGGCACTGAAAAAAAAAGCAACTTAGGACGGGTCCTCGGGCTTGTGTCCGTCATACAGTCATGTGATAAAAATTGGGGCACTTGTCAACCTGCATGTATTTTGCATGTTTCCAGGGTCATGTGATCGCCCTTTATGACCTTCCCAAGTGGCTTCTGAGAAACCCAGCCAATGGGGAGGCTGGATTCACTTAACAACCGTCTTACTCACTGAACAACTGCAAGGATTCACTTCGCAACTTCGGCAGGAGAGGTCGTAAAACGAGGAAACACTCGCTTCGCTATTGCCTCGCTTAGCGACGGAAATTTTGGGCACGGTTGCGGTCGTAAGTTGAGGACTATGTGTATTGATGCTGAGAACGTTAAGAAGAACAACTTTAAGACTTGTGGCCTTCAACTCCCAGAATTCCTCAGCCAGCCAGTCAGCCGGCTTGTGGCCTTCAATTCCCAGAATTCCTCAGCCGGCCAGTCAGCCGGCTTCTGGACTTCAACTCCCAGAATTCCTCAGCCGGCCAGTCAGCCGGCTTGTGGCCTTCAACTCCCAGAATTCCTCAGCCGGCCAGTCACCCGGCTTGTGGCCTTCAACTCCCAGAATTCCTCAGCTGGCCAGTCACCCGGCTTGTGGCCTTCAACTCCCAGAATTCCTCAGCCGGCCAGTCAGCCGGCTTGTGGCCTTCAACTCCCAGAATTCCTCAGCCGGCCAGGGCTGGCTGAGGAATTCTGGGAGTTGAAGTCCACAAGTCTTAAAATGGCCGAGTTTGAAGACTCTTGGTTAATAATCTCTGGCTCCTGACTGCCTGGGAAATCAGCCTCCAACTAACCAGATTAAGGTCAATTCTCCCCCCCCCCCCC
>NW_015389852.1:183774-187270 GCF_001527695.2 Protobothrops mucrosquamatus
ATCCCTCTCTCTCCCCCCTCTCCTTTCTCCACCCTCTCTTCCCTTTCTCCCCTCTCTCTCTCCCTCCCTCTCTCCCTCTTTCTTCTCTTCCCACCTCTCTCTCCCCCTCTTCCCCTCTCTCATTCCCTCTCCCTGTCTCCCCCTCTCTTCCTCTCTCTCCTCTTCTCTTATCTCTCTCCTCTCTCTTCCCCTCTTTTTCTCTCCTTCTCTCTCCCCCTCTCTATCCCTCCCTCCCTCTCCTCTCTCTCCCCCCTCTCCCTCTCTCTCCGCCCTCTTTCCCCCTCTCCATCTCCCTCCCTCTCTTTCTCCCCCCCTCTCTCTCCTTAGACCAGTGGTTCTCAACCTTTTTAATGCCGCGACCCCAACCGGTCGTAAGTTGAGGACTAAACCGGTCGTAAGTCAAGGACTAAACCAGTCGTAAGTCGAGGACTAAACCGGTCGTAAGTCGAGGACTACCCAACCGGTCGTAAGTCGAGGACTTTCCCTGCCCGGGAGTGCCGCGCATGCGTGGTTCCGCCCCCTGTGCCGGCCGAGGTGTAGCTGGCAAGCGGCAGAGACAGAGCAGGCCGACCACCAGCTGGCCCAGCCCAAGGGAGGTAAGGCACCCACCGGAAAAGGGGGAAAAAATGGCGGACAGCCTTGCTTGGCGACCCCCGTGAAATGGTCGATCGACCCCAAATGGGGTCGCGACCCATAGGTTGAGAACCGCTGCCTTAGACATAAAAGCCAGCTGGGTGAGTTTGGCCCAATCACCAACAGATGCTGAGTTTTAGT
Organism: Protobothrops mucrosquamatus; assembly: GCF_001527695.2. Classification (NCBI taxonomy): domain Eukaryota; kingdom Metazoa; phylum Chordata; class Lepidosauria; order Squamata; family Viperidae; genus Protobothrops; species Protobothrops mucrosquamatus. Next base: position 184,549 of record NW_015389852.1, read on the forward strand.
CCCGCCTTAAGGCACAAAAGCCAGCTGGCTGACTTTGGTCCAGTCCCTCTGTCTCAGCCTAACCTACCCCACAGGGTTGTTGTGGGGAAGACAAGAGGAGGAAGGTGTGTTGTTCACGTCTGCCGCCTTGAGTTATTTGTAAAAATAATAAAGGCAAGTTACAAACACTAAACACAATTCCCCCCCCACACACACACAATCCCAGGCATTGGGCGCTATAGAACTAACGAGTTGGCAAGGGGAGTTAAGAATAATTAACAAACCTAACTAGGAAGCCCGTTGATGACTAAACTATGACTAATGAGCTATGCTAATTGGAAGCAGTGACGGCCACCGGTTGTGTTGCAACAGCAGAAAAGGCGCTGGGTGCAATTTTACTCTAAATGGAGGTCAAAGGTTTGCACACCGTGAAGCGGGACCCTTTCTTAATGCATCTGGGTGAAAAGGGAAATTCGAAGAGGTGGATGCAATTGACGAAGTCTCACCAAAGACCCAAAAGCAAGAAAGGGGGGGGGGGGTTGGTTATTTTTTCATTTTTATTCTTTTTTTTTAATTTGCATATTTATTCAGAATCAAAAACATGCTGTTTTTGAACCACGATGAAAAGTCTTCATCATGGTCCAGTCCAAGCCAGGAATAAACAACATGGGGACTGCTTTGGAAAGAAGGTTGCAGTTTATTGAAGAGGAGAGCCAGACAGAAAAGATGGCTCTGGAAGAAAAGAGAGAGAGAGCACATGTAGGGAGTGGGTTTTTATACCCTCTGGGGCCTTTTGTTTGGAGTTGTTTCCTGTTCCCATTTGAAGCTTTGTATTTCCTGTGTCATGTATTCTGACCTGAGTCTGGGTGTGCCCTTTGGCATCTGTGAGTTAATCCTATTACAGTGATGGCGAACCTTTTAGAGACCGAGTGCCCAAACTGCAACCCAAAACCCACTTATGCATCGTCGGGTGTGGCCCATTGGATGGGCGTGGCTGTGGTGGTAACAGCAGACTGGGTGGGACTAAAAAGTTCAATCAGTCAATTCCAACTTTGCAAGATCATTTTTTTCCCCGCGAGAAGTTGAAATTGACTGATTGATTGAACCTTTTTTTTTTTGTACACAGCGGCGGAGGCCTAAAGCGAAAAGGTTTTATAAAACCCAGCTGAAGGCCTAGGACTGGGGCGACGGCGCGCGTGCCCACAGAGAGGGCTCTGAGTACCGCCTCTGGCACCCGTGCCATAGGTTCGCCACCACTGTCCTATTATGTCCTGTCTTAGAGTTTGGGTGGGGTATGTAGACTTTAGGTGTCTTTGTCTTCTTAATCTTCTAGCTGGGGGCATCCAACCTTCCTGGATTATTTACATCTGCATTTGTACAGAGCTGGTTTCTGCTTGGGGGAGGGAGACTTGGGGCTATTAAGAAAACTGGACATGCTTTTCTGCCTCTTTAAGATCCTTTGAGGAAATATATTTTTCTGCCCTTTTAATATTTCCTTCTCTGGTGGGGGGCTGACTTCTCACAATGCTCTTTGGAATGTTTATTCACCTTGCATCTGTAGGCAATTCTTTTAAAAAAAAAAAGCTCCATGTTTTCTGCGACCGACACGCCAACGAAGAAAAAAAATATAAGTATGAATTCGCAATTTGCCATTTTTATTGGTTGATAATATAAAATCCAAAAGTACAAATGCAAACAGCAGGAGAGAAAAGGGAGGGAAAGGGGTAAGGAGAAGTGTAGAAAAGAAAGGAAGAAAAAAAAAGGCATTGACTCAGGGCTTTTCAATATTTTCACCCATTGTACCACTTTTAGGATATGGCAACATCTGAGTACCACCAGTCGCCTAGCCAGGTGTCAAAAACTTGATGACCCAAAAAAAAAAAAAAGGAAAAAAGTGATAAAGTACAGGTAGTCCTCGACTTACAGCAGTTCGCTTGGTGACTGTTCGAAGTTACAATGGCACTGAAAAAAGTGTCCCCCAAGCCACAGCCGAGCAAGACACCTGCCTGCCCACCCGGCGGCGCTCTTCCTCCTGTCCGAGGTTTCCATTGTTGTGAGCATTTCTGTTGAGGATTGGCAGGGGTGGTGGTATGGGGGGTGTTTGGTTTTTATCCCCCCCCCCGTCTGCTGGGTGGTTGCAGCAGGTTTTGGTCACTTCACATGACCCTGGGACACTGTGACCATCATAAATATGAATCAGTTGCCAAGCATCTGAATGTAAATCACAAGACCCTGGAGATGCTGCAACATTCCAGCTGTTTGGTGCTTCTTCTGGGCTCAGCAGAAGCGTCAGGATCAGTGCTGCTTTCCAGCTGATTGGCGCTTCTTCTGAGCTCAGCAGAAGCGCCAGGATCAGTGCCGAGCTACAGCTGGAGCCTGGCACTGATCCTGGCATTTCCACTGAGCCCTGGCAGCCCCGAAGAAGCGCCGATCAGCTGGAAAGCGGCACTGATCCTGGCGCTTCCGCTGAGCCCTGACAGCCCTGCAGCTCCAGCCGTCTCTCGCTCAGGCTTGTGCGGTGCTGCCACCGGTTCAGCTCATTCCTTCCCCTCATTGCCACTTTTCTAGGATGGTCGCGTACCACCTGCCAGGTGCCAACGGACCACAGGGGGTACCCGTACCACTGGTTGAAAAGCCCTGCTCTAGTGCAGTAGAATAAAAGAATAACATCAAAGTTCCACTTTTTCCTTTGGCACAATAGTATAAACTGGCCATTTCTATAACAACGAATCTATCGAATCGG
>NW_015389852.1:188382-193581 GCF_001527695.2 Protobothrops mucrosquamatus
GGACTCCATGGTCCTCATCATCATTCTCCTACCTCTTCCTCCTCCTCCTCCTCCTCCTCTTCCTCCTCCTCCTCCTCCTCCTCCTCTTCAACCCCTCCTTCCTTCTAGCATTGATGAAATCACCTAGTTGGGTAATGAAACATCTGCAAGAAAACCACCAAGCTCAGAGAACACCAAGGACTCCAGGCTCCTCATCATTCTCCCACCTCTTCCTCCTCCTCCTCCTCCTCCTCCTCCTCCTCGCAACCCCCTTCCCTTCTAGCACTGATAATGTTACTCAATTGGGTAATGAAACGTCTGCAAGAAAACCACCAAGCTCAGAGAGCACCAAGGACTCCACAGTCCTCCTCCTCCTCTTCCTCACACTGCTCTTCCTCCTCCTCCTCCTCCTCCTCCTCCTCCTCCTCCACCCCCCCTTCCTTCTAGCACTGATGATGTCACCTGGTCGGGTAATGAAACGTCTGCAAGAAAACCACCAAGCTCAAAGAACACTAAGGACCACAGATATTCCTATTTATCCTCCAAAAGTACCTCTGATTTTTAGACCTTTAAATACAGGCTTTAAAACTGCCCACTTCTTGCAACCAATTTTATCTCTTACTTCTAAGCCAAGGAAAACCACTCAACTCTTATGAGGAGTTGTGTTTATACTACACTGAGCTCAACTGCCCGGTCCTTTTATTTGTTGATTTTAAAAACATGAAATAACAGATTTTGCTTTTCCTCGTTTGGGACAAGTGATTAATCGCCCGTTGGTTCTGTTTACTTTAAGCAAAGAAACAATCTTTGGGTAATCCTCAAGTTACGGCAAACACTTGTGTCCCAAATTTCCGTGGCTAAGCGAGGCGGTTGTTTAAGTGAGTTTTGTCCCATTTTATGACCTTTCTTGCCGCCGTCGTTAAGCGAATCACTGCAGTCTTTAAGCGAATCTGGTTTCCCCCCGTTGACTTTGCTTGTCGGAAGATGACTGGGAAGGTTTCACATGGTGCTCATATGACCCCTGGATTGCTGCAACCGTCCTAAGTACATGCCAGTTGCCAAGTGCCTGAATTTCGATCAGGTGACCGTTGGGAGGCTGCAGTGGTTGTAAGTCTGAAAAACGGTCATAAGTCACTTTTTTCAGTGCCGTTATGACTTTGGTCATTAAAGGAAAGGTTGTAAGTCCAGAACGATGGTTGTTAAGATGAGAACAGAATGATGTTCCTGCTTGAGCAGGGGGTTGGACTGGATGACCTCAAAGGTCCCTTACAACTATTTTATTCTATTAACTATCTCTACTTTCTTTGCTTGTGCTATAGTTATTACCCATGCATCTTCCATGCAAGAGAGTAGAATAGAATAGAATAGAATCTTTATTGAGAATAGAATAGAATAGAATAGAATAGAATAGAATAGAATAGAATAGAATAGAGTAGAGTAGAATCTTTATTTAGAATAGAATAGAATAGAATCTTTATTGAGAATAGAATAGAATAAAATAGAATCTTTAATGAGAATAGAATAGAACAGAATAGAATCTTTATTGAGAATAGAATAGAATAGAATAGAATCTTTATTGAGAATAGAATAGAATAGAATAGAATCTTTATTGAGAATAGAATAGAATAAAATAGAATCTTTATTGAGAATAGAATAGAATAGAATCTTTATTGGGAATAGAATAGAATAGAATAGAATCTTTATTGAGAATAGAATAGAATAGAATAGAATCTTTATTGAGAATAGAATAGAATAGAATCTTTATTGAGAATAGAATAGAATAGAATCTTTATTGAGAATAGAATAGAATAAAATAGAATCTTTATTGAGAATAGAATAGAATAAAATAGAATCTTTATTGAGAATAGAATAGAATAGAATCTTTATTGAGAATAGAATAGAATAGAATAGAATCTTTATTGAGAATAGAATAGAATAAAATAGAATCTTTATTGAAAATAGAATAGAATAGAATGGAATGGAATAGAATAGAATAGAATAGAATAGAATAGAATAGAATAGAATAGAATAGAATAGAATAGAATAGAATCTTTATTGAGAATAGAATAGAATAGAATAGAATAGAATAGAATAGAATAGAAATCTTTATTGAAAATAGAATAGAATAGAATAGAATAGAGTAGAGTGGAATAGAATAGAATAGAATACAGAGGGAAGGGACCTTGGAGGTCATCTAGTCCAACCCCCTGCTCAGGCAGGAAACCCTATACTATTTCAAGTGGCTATCCAGTCTCTTCTTAAAATCCTCCAGTGATGAAGCACCCACAACTTCTGGAGGCAAGCTGTTCCACTGGCCAATTATCCTCACTATCAGGAAGTTTCTCCTTAATTCCAGGTTGCTTCACTCCTTGATTAGTTTCCAACCATTGTTTCTCGTCCTGCCCTCTGGTGCTTTGGAGAATATTTCGACCCATTCTTCTTCTTCCTGGCAGCCCCTCAAATAATTCGCCACGGAGGAAAAAGCAGCTTCCCTCCCTATACCAAACACCGGTTCCCAAATCCTTACTCTATAGCCATGAGGACTAGAATCTTGCAATAAAGAAAAGCTTCACAGACAGCGCCCGGGTTTTCTGGGCCGTGCTATTTTTAATGGCCAACAGATCTTTGACTTGGCAGAAGAGTTGAGTTTCATAACAGCTCCTGGAACCTCATCCGTTTTTTGACCCCGTGACCGTTAATCCTGGAGACATCCCAGCGGGTCCAGATCAACCTCCCACTTATGTTGAAATTCCCAACCAGCTGCTCCTCCTCCGGNCCTCCTCCTCCTCCTCTTCCTCCTCCTCCTCCTCAACCCCCCCCTCTTCTAGCACTGATGATGTCAGCTAGTTGGGTAATGAAACATCTGCAAGAAAACCACCAAGCTCAGAGAACACCCAGGAACCCCACAGTCCCTCCCTCCTCCTCCTCCTGTTCCTCCTCCTCCTCCTCTTCCTCCTCCTCCTCCTCCTCTTCCTCCTCCTCCTCCTCGCAACCCCCCTCCCTTCTAGCACTGATAATGTTACTCAATTGGGTAATGAAACGTCTGCAAGAAAACCACCAAGCTCAGAGAGCACCAAGGACTCCACAGTCCTCCTCCTCCTCCTCTTCCTCACACTGCTCTTCCTCCTCCTCCTCCTCCTCCACCCCCCCTTCCTTCTAGCACTGATGATGTCACCTGGCCGGGTAATGAAACGTCTGCAAGAAAACCACCAAGCTCAAAGAACACTAAGGACCGCAGATATTCCTATTTACCCTCCAAAAGTACCTCTGATTTTTAGACCTTTAAATACAGGCTTTAAAACTGCCCACTTCTTGCAACCAATTTTATCTCTTACTTTTCAGCCAAGGAAAACCACTCAACTCTTATGAGGAGTCGTGTTTATACTACACTGAGCTCAACTGCCCGGTCCTTTTATTTGTTGATTTTTAAAAACATGAAATAACAGATTTTGCTTTTCCTCGTTTGGGACAAGTGATTAATCGCCCGTTGGTTTCGTTTACTTTAAGCAAAGAAATGATCTTCGGGTAATTCTCAAGTTACGGCAAGCCCTTGTGTCCCAAATTTCCGTGGCTAAGCGAGGCAGTTGTTTAAGTGAGTTTTGTCCCATCTTACGACCTTTCTTGCCACCGTCGTTAAGCGAAGCACTGCAGTTGTTCAGGGAATCATGCAGTCGTTGAGCGAATCTGGTTTCTCCCGTTGACTTTGCTGATTGGAAGATGACTGGGAAGGTTTCACACGGTGCTCATATGACCCCTGGATTGCTGCAACCGTCCTAAGTACATGCCAGTTGCCAAGTGCCTGAATTTCGATCACGTGATCATTGGGAGGTTGCAGTGGTTGTAAGTCTGAAAAACGGTCATAAGTCACTTTTTTCAGTGCCGTTATGAATTTGGTCATTAAAGGAAAGGTTGTAAGTCCAGAACTATGGTTGTTAAGGTGAGAACAGAATGATGTTCCTGCTTGAGCAGGGGGTTGGACTGGATGACCTCTAAGGTCCCTTACAACTATTTTATTCTATTAACTATCTCTACTTTCTTTGCTTGTGCTATAGTTATTACCCCTGCATCTTCCATGCAAGAGAGTAGAATAGAATAGAATAGAATAGAATAGAATAGAATAGAATAGAATAGAATCTTTATTGAGAATAGAATAGAATAGAATAAAATAGAGTAGAATCTTTATTTAGAATAGAATAGAATAGAATCTTTATTGAGAATAGAATAGAATAGAGTAGAGTAGAATCTTTATTTAGAATAGAATAGAATAGAATAGAATCTTTATTGAGAATAGAATAAAATAAAATAGATTCTTTATTGAGAATAGAATAGAATAGAATAGAATCTTTATTGAGAATAGAATAGAATAGAATAGAATCTTTATTGAGAATAGAATAGAATAGAATAGAATAGAATATTGAGAATAGAGAATAGAATCTTTATTGAGAATAGAATAGAATGGAATAGAATAGAATCTTTATTGAGAATAGAATAGAATGGAATAGAATAGAATCTTTATTGAGAATAGAATAGAATAGAATAGAAATCTTTATTGAAAATAATAGAATAGAATAGAATAGAATAGAATAGAATAGAATAGAATAGAATAGAATACAGCGGGAAGGGACCTTGGAGATCATCTAGTCCAACCCCCTGCTCAGGCAGGAAACCCTATACTATTTCAGACAAGTGGCCGTCCAGTCTCTTCTTAAAATCCTCCAGTGATGGAGCACCCACAACTTCTGGAGGCAAGCTGTTCCACTGGCCAATTGTCCTCTCTGTTAAGAAGTTTCTCCTTAATTCCAGGTAGCTTCTCTCTTTGGTCAGTTTCCAACCATTGTTTCTCGTCCTGCCCTCTGGTGCTTTGGAGAATAGTTCGACCCCTTCTTCTTCTTCCTGGCAGCCCCTCAAATAATTCGCCACGGAGGGAAAAGCAGCTTCCCTCCCTATACCAAACACCGGTTCCCAAATCCTTACTCTCGCCATGAGGACTAGAACCTTTCAATAAAGAAAAGCTTCACAGGCAGCGCCCGGGTTTTCTGGGCCGTGCTATTTTTAATGGCCAACAGATCTTTGACTTGGCAGAAGAGTTGAGTTTCATAACAGCTCCTGGAACCTCATCCGTTTTTTGACCCCGTGACCGTTAATCCTGGAGACATCCCAGCGGGTCCAGATCAACCTCCCACTTATGTTGAAATTCCCAACCAGCTGCTCCTCCTCCGG